>NW_008623847.1:60843-68803 GCF_000691845.1 Merops nubicus
TTGATAGTAATAAAAGGAACAATCCAGATGAGTTTCAACACTTTAAGGTCAGGCCCTAAATTCTTATAATGTGTGTCTTAGTAGCTCATTTTTCACTCCCAGGGAGATTCTTCAAGTGATTTGGCCAGAACTAGTGCTGGAGGTAGAGCTAAGCAGTTGTTACCACATTTTAAACTCTAGCCATTTCTTTTTTTTTCACAGGATCAAGTAATATCTACTGACTTTGAAAGTAAATGTTTTTTCTTTTGTAAATAACATTCAGGTTGCCTTTTAACATTTTGGTTGGCATCAACTGACTGAATTTGTTAAAAGTCTTCATCTAGTTGGAGCGCCCTTGCATATGGCAGCAGCATCAAGTCAGGAATAATTCTGCTGTTGCTAGTTGTTTTCTCATGTATGATGTGTATAAAATTAAAGGGTTTTTCCCCTCTATATATTTTCCTTTGTTGAGATAAATGTTTTTTTGACTTCTCTTAATTTTCCTCAGTATAAGTAGGATATGTCCATATTTTTCTACCTTTTTAATTGACTGTAAGACTGTCCACACAAAAAAAACAGTCAAGATATATGAAAGACCATTTTTTCTTTGCTTAGCATCTAAATGGTTACTGTTTTCCTTAAAATACTTTCTGTATGAATATTTGCACTTCACAAATGAATCAATTTCTCTTCAAATACAGTTGTTAACCTTTGTCAGCGTCCTAGTTCAGCTAGGATAGATTTGGTTTTCACCAGAAGCTGGGAGGGAGCTGTAGCCGGGGTAGACAACCAAACCAGCCAGTGGGTTATTTGATGCCATGCTGATGCCATGCCTGTGACAGCAGAGCTGGGCTGGGTGCATGGTCTGGGGTCAAGCAGGGCAGGGCAGACTGGGGGTGCCAGGCTGTTTCCGGGTCCGGGGGTCAAGCTGCCGTTGCTGTTCAGAGCTCATGTGGTTATCTCTTTCCTTTGTACTCTTTGTTATATATATTGTTATTACTGTTGTTTATTGTTCCTTCTGCATTAATGTATTAAATTCTCCTTATCGCAACCCACAGGGGTTTGTATTTTTCTCCCTTTTCTCCTTGTTTGGGGGGCAAGGGGAGTGAGTGAGTGGCCATGTGGGGCCCAGCTCCCTCCTGGGGCTAAACCATAGCAGACAAATACAGCAAAATTCAGATTTATGAATCTGAGGAAATATAACCATTTTTTTTTTTTTTTTTAAGACCAGAAGGGGTTCACTGCTGTCAAGAGTAGGATTTCCTTAGTGTGTTTGTATTAAATATAGGAATACTTTCACATACAATTTGTCTGCGAGAAAAGTGAGGATCATATGAACTGCTTTAATTGTTTTATTGTGAAACAAATATGTTTAGGGCATTTCTGTCATGGATTTTGCCCAGATCTTAAATAGAGTCTGAAAAGCTGTGTTTACTATGTTACAATGGCTATTAAATCTTCTTTTGTATAGAATAAGGCACAGAAGTCCTGCAATGGCATTCTGACACTTCAGTTGTGTAGCCACTTGGCCCACCAAGAGTGGTAAATTATAGTTCAATGAGCTGTACATTCACTTTGCTTGGTTCCCTGTTTGGACTTCTGTGGGAGAAGGAGGTTAGGCAGATCTTCCTGCAGGAAAAGGGAGCTCATTGCTCTGTCTTGGGAGGTTGTGCTGTGGGAGAGGAGGTTCACAAGCCTGCATGATACAGATTGCTCAAGATTTACAGGGAGAATCTCCTGCACTCCAACTTTTGTGGAAAAACTGTCAGTCTGCTGTGAAGAGAGTGAACAGTAAGGACTCTGTCCTAGAAGTCCCTTTCTAGGGGTCAGATAATACCATGCTTTGTTGGGTGCAAGTATAGGATGAGTTACTTTAAAGGCTTTCATATAACCTAACTACTATATCTTCTTCCTCACATAAACCTAAATAAACTATTTGATATTCTAATGAAACATGTGGGGTTTTTTTTTGTGGTTAAAGACTGTCTTTTTTGGAAAAAAGACTGTCTGGTCTTTTTTCAGCAGCTTGCCATAGGAGAGAGGCCCAGGAAGATCTGCCTTGAAGCTCTGGCTGATTTGAGGCTCCATCACGTGTTGTCAGTGTAGTTAATGAGCTGACCACTTCACAGAGGGAAGTGAAAATACCAGAGAACTCTGTGTCTCTGGTATTTTTTCTGTTTTCAGTAAAGACCAGATCTCTAAAATTTTATCTTGCTTGTACGCCTGTTACGTCTTTTTGTACCATATCTGTTAGCCTCCATGGCTAACACAGGAAAGTAGCACCCCTCTGGGGTCTCACAGGGAATTAATGAGTACAAATTCACTAAATATTGGGATATGGTGAACTATAGGAACATCATGGGATACTGAGTATTATATGAACATCAAAATTGCTGAGAGTTTTGAGCAGAGCAAGCTTCTTTTGGAGTTCTGAAATTCAAACTGAATTTGAGCCAGCTTCAGTGATTATGTAGCTATAATTCACATTAATGCTGTTTAGAAGATCTGTGAAGAAACCTAACTTGGTAGTTAGACTTTAGTGAAAGCCTTTGAAAGACATATAAAACAAGCAAACACGAATCTTGATTTAGTTACCCTATAACTGGCACACAGTTCTCCCATCATTTAAGCATTTGTGTGTGATGGACAAATCTCAGAGAAACTTCCTCTGATTGTGACGTTCTTGTGGCATAAGTAACAATCAGCAGTTAAGTTAAACTTAACTGGTTAAGTGAAACTACATTTGGGGAGGGGGCTGTCCCAGGTTCAGCCAGGGCAGGGTTGATTTTCATGAAGAGCTGCAGCTGGAAGAGGCTGGAGCTGGAAGGGGCCACAACCAGGGCAAACAATGGAGGCACCCAATGGGGTATTTGATACCACACTGATGTCACACCCTGTATAAGGGGAGGGGTAGAGGTACCTTTGATTTTTTTCTGGGTTAGCTGTGGAGTGGAATAGGGAGAGCTGCCTGGGGCAAGGGGTTTATTATTGCTTGCTTCCATCCAAAGAAATCATGCCTTGTTGGAAGGAAAGACCTTCATCCTAGAGACCAAGGTAAGGCAGCACAGGGTTTCCTGGGGTTCTAGAAGTTGCTGAGTTATTATATGGAGAGTGTATCTGAAAGGTCTTAGCTCTGTAAAGAGGCAGTGGGCTGTGTGAGATCTGTTTATGACTTCCTTTTATTTCTCTCCTGGCTTGTATCAAACGTGCTCTCCTTTGAGATTTGAGCCTCGGAGATGACAAACCTTTTTGATTCTTTTGATCCCTAATATCCTTTTTTTGGTCAGAACTCTCCAAAGCTACTTAATATGTAGAAAGAAAATCCTAGATTCTCCCCAAAAAGTGGAATGGACAATGTCTTATATTTTTATCCATAAATATCACTTGCTTAAAAAATTATATTAATCATCTATCATTTCTCTGTTACATTAAATTCCCTCCACGCTCCTATTAGCAGTGGGGAAGAAAGAAGCAAGAAGGTGGTGGGACAAAATCCTTTTCTGCCACTGCCTTTCCCTCCTCTTTTTGCTTACTCTGGGTCTTTCTATACTCTGGAGACTTTGATGACCTTGGACAGTGATTTTTTTCCTCTTTCTACAGTTGAAAAAAGATGTTTGTCTGTAATTTACTTTGACTCCACCTGGGTCATGCTATCTTCATAGTCACTAGCAAAGAACTGTTGCTGAAGCCCTCTCCTTTTGGGGATTCCCTTTTGGCTCAAATTAACTTCCTCCAGGACTCTGTTTCTCCTGGTAGCATTGAAAAATTTAGTTCCAGATCTCTTCTACATAGGACTTTTGCGATGGGAAGATGACTGACAAATGTAATTTGACCCAGTTAAATAAGAACACTGAGTCCTTTGGCAAGAATTAGGAAAGGAGTAAATTTTAGGGTTCACATCTCTGATTGCTGCCACATGATTGGTGTATGTGCAAAACAGAAAAGAAATGTAAATGGAAGCAAACTGCAGCAGGAGAGGAGTTTTCATATTAGCAATCTCTGATTGCTGCCACATGATTGTGTATGTGCAAAACAGAAAAGAAATGTAAATGGAAGCAAACTGCAGCAGGAGAGGAGTTTTCATATAAGCTAAACTCTGCCTCAGTGTTACCGAAGATTTCTTTTCTCAGTTCTCCTGCCCTCTTCCCCTGACCTCCAGATTTAGTCTTGGGTTACAAAGACTGTCTATTAATAGAGGGCATAGTTAATTGAAAAGGTTCTATCTCAAGGTAACTTTTCCAAATTTCTACAAAATTTAAAGGACTGTGTGCATACAGCACAGTTCACATGGGTATAAATAATTGGATGATCTCTTAAACAGAGTCACTGGGATGAAGGTGGAAGACACTGCTGTACAGTCTCCATTGTCTTTGGTTATATGAAACAAGACTAGGATGGGACCTCTCCTGTACCACCCATTGCCATTCTTAGATGATCTGACAATAAAGCATAGTTCTACAGCTGATATCAGCACATTTTTCAGTGGCTTGCTCTAGTAAAAATACTTAAAAAAAACCTGCAACAGTAAAATTTGTCTCTAATAGGAACTGTCATTTCACATTCTTTAGGAATTCTTTTACATAAAATTAATATTTCAGTTTATTCTCTGGCATTATCTTTTTAAATGTTTATTTAATAAACATTTATTCTCTTCTTTATTTGACATACAAATAGTTTAATGTTTGATGTGTAGATGTAATCAGAACATAGCAGCAAAGATCCTACTGTAAGGTTAGCACGTTTGTGATTAATCACTCCAGTAGTTAACTTTGGCCGTTTGTTGACTGGTTTTGGTCACAGTTATCTCTCTGATTTTGTTTGCTCTCAACTGTCATAGTCTTATTTGATTTGCACTTTATTGCTGGTGGCAGGGAGCTAGAACCTACTGCTGAAGCAGAGGATTGTGCTCCTAAAGATTTCAACTGACTGATATCAGGCACCACCTCTCCCCACCCCACCAATCCTCTGACATCTCCCTTCTACATCTCCCTCCAAAAAAAAAAAAAATCCTCTGTATTTTCCGAGTTAACTTATTTTAATTCTGTCTGGTTGAGAGGCAGAGCTGTGCATGGGTTTTGGTCTGAACACTTGTCCAACTGGTGGCCAGTCACCTGCTCAGAAACCAGCTGCTCAGCTATCTAGCCTCTCCTTTCTAGCCAGTGGGTAGAACAAATGGCCATTTTGCCTTTTTACCATTTTGTAGATTCTGAAAAGTGTGCATTGTATTTCAGCAGCTAACAGAATGGGTAGCCTTGTCCTGTCTTTTGCTAATCTTTAGTTACAGCTAATTCTTTTTGATTGTTCATCATTAAAGGTAAGCCAGGAATAAAATTGATTATCTCAGAGTGATTTTTCAGTGGTGAGATTTTCTTGTATAGGTCATATTACTGTGGTAGAATCTTTACCATTCAGCTTCTTGTAATTAATTAATTCCACTGAAAAATAGATAAAAAAGTGGCATAATTTCTTTTCAGGAGAGACCTGTGTTTTTTGTATGATTTGTTATGCTTGTTGTCATCAGCGTCATTTTTATCAACTTCCAAAAGGTGAAGCTACTTTACCTCTGATACTCCTTGGAGTCAGCTGTGGTTAGTTTTGGTCTTTGGTAAAACTAGTGATATGTGGCTTAATAATGAACTTCTAGTTCTAGGAAGGAACTACACGGAAGTGCCTATATACAAGATGTACATTTCCCCTTTATGGTTGTATCACCTGCTCTTGAGGAAAGTCAATGCAGAACAAAGGCTGATCTCTGCTATATTTGGGGAATAAGGAGTTCACATTTTCTTTTAGGTGTTTCCTAAAACCTTCAGATTTGAACACCTTTTCTGCCTTCTAAGCTCTGACATGAACTAGAGAAGCAACAGCAGACAGGACAAGAAGAGTCCAGCCCGTTTGATATATTTACTGGGCTTGCTACATCACTGTGCTTTTGAAGTTTGTGGTCAGGAATGTTATGGAGCTGTTGAAATCTGAGACATTGCTGAAGCCAGGATCTTCAACTGTGCTGTGGGTAAAGCTGTGTAACTGTATCAGCTTTGACATTCACAATGAGTATGGTGGGTTTGTTCTTATGAAGTCCTGGAATTATTTGTTGAGCACAAAGGACTCCTTGGCTGACTCTAAGACCACCATGCATTTATTAGGAATTACACATCTGTCCTGAAAAACAAAGTTCTGTTGCAATGAATTTACAGAAATTGGACTCTTCTGAAAGTATAAAAGGAGGGGGGAAAAAAAACCCCACCAGTCAAACCCTGTAACTAGTTACTCCATCTTTCTAAAATATCTGGTCTGAGGGGTCAAACTTGTACCTAAAAAAAACTGGGCACAGAAGAAATGTCTGCATTGCTCAAGATTCTGCCTCTGCCTGTGACTAGTAGTAGGTGCTTAGGGAAGGCATAATGTCCAAGCTGAGTAGAGTAACACTCCTTAGTATGGCCTTGTTGCGAAAAAGGGGGGGGGGTAAATCCGGTAGTTGTGTGGCCGGCACCAAATACGCGACAGACGCAGATCAGGAGGCAAATGGTAATTTTTTATTTACGGCAACATTTAAAGGTTCTTTTGGATTGCCGGTGATAAAGTTAAAAGCTACGGGCATAACTAAAGGTGGTGGTGTTATTAGCAATAAACATTAGATATATATACGCGCGCACACACACACACAAAACAATAACAACTTGCCTGTGGTAGGCCTGGATGCCTGGGAAATAGACAAGCTCATTGGACAGAAAACACAATAGACCAAGACACAGTGAGGTCACGACAATAATCAAGGGCACACTCAGGATGAAGCATAGAAATGCTCCTGAGGAGAAAAAATATGAATGCACCTGGGGAGGAAAAGTATATCTCTCAGCACTGGCTGAGGTAAATAATCTTACCCACACGACGTCCCAAGGTGGGGGGCATGGCGAAGGAGCGAATTCATCAGTCCGTCCTGTCATCGGTATGGTTCCGAGTCGATCCTGTCCCAGTTTTGGGGCCGATATTGGGGTGATATTTATACTCGAGTTGTAACATTGCATCACCGGGGTGTACGTGCGGGTGGGGATGACTATGGACAATCTTATTGCTTAAGTTAATGCTGCAGAGTCTGTTGATTTACACCTGCATAGGTGGGGGTAGTGGCTCCCCTTGTTTTGGGCTAAGCCATTGGAACACTGGGACCACGAGACCTCTGCCCTGTTTCATGCTCCTCCGGGCACCCAGATAACACCAGATATCGATCTGGTGATGGTCGCCACACTCGCCCAGTGCTTAGCACCTCACCAGTGCTGAGTTTTGTTGCTTCCAGGTGTACAGTTGCATGGTGTACTTGGTGACTGGACTTTGTCATTAACTGTGTTCTCTTTACACGCCTGTCAACTCTTAACACTGTAGTTGAAGACGTCCCAATGCCATCTGTTCCATCTATACCTTTGTGCTCAGTGGTCTTTGATGGATTTAATGGTGGACTTGTTTTTAGTTTTTTTCCTTTTAACTGTCTTTAAATTCCTTCTTCACTATCCAGAGGCAGTAAATGAATCAGTTTAGTTACTCATTTAAAACATGGAAAACGGGCTTTTGACTCTGTGCAAACACTATGTGATAGTTTTACTCTAACCCTTCGATGTGAAGGAAGAAGCAAACTGCGTAAACTACTATTTATATTTTTACAGATTTTTTTTACTTGTATAAAACCAGATTTTTTTCTATAAATCTCCTGTACTTTATTCTTGCTTTAAATCCATTACAGCTGGAGTTAAGACATACATATATGAGCAAAAATGGATAACTGAAGGGATGGATCCATTCTGGTGATGTGGTTTAGAATCTTGGAATATCTGAGACCAAAACATTTGCTTTAGTTTTGGGGTGCAGGGAGGTTGGGTTAGATGATCTCTAAGGTCCCTTCCAACCTAAGCCATTCTATGACTCTGTGGATTTCTTCACACATATATTTCTATTCTAATTGAATCACAGAATGTCAGGGGTTGGA
>NW_008623848.1:0-5126 GCF_000691845.1 Merops nubicus
AGCAGGGCCCGGACGTTTTCAATCCTAAGCCATATTTCTCCGTGAAAGCGCCGACGTGCCTGGAGAGTGTACGTTTCAGTCTGGAGCCTAAAGGAAATAAGGTAGCCCCAAGTTTCCTGGCTCTGCTGAGAGGGTATTAGGGGACTGTCACAACCAGCAACTGCATTCAGGGCTAGGTGTTTTCCTCTGAGAGCGGGACCTGGATGTTTTCACACCTAAGACAGATTTCTCCATTGAAGCACCGACATGACTGCATAGAATATGTTTCACTCTGTTGCCAAAAGGAAAGCACACAGCCCCAGGTTTCCTGGCTCTGCTTAGAGGGTATTAGGGCACTGTCACAACCAGCAACTGCATTCAGGGCTAGGTCCTTTCCTCTTAGAGCAGGACCCGGATGTTTTCAGTCCCAGCCCGATTTCTCCGGGAGAGCAACCCCGTGCCCGGAGAGAGTATGTTTCAGTCTGGAGCCTAAGGGAAAGGAGTAGCCCCAAGTTTCCTGCCTACGCTGGGAGGGCGTTAGGGGACTCTCACGTCCAGCAACTCAATTCAGGGCTATGTCCTTTCATCTTAGAGCAGAACTTGGATGTTTTCACTCCCCCGTGAAAGCACCGACCTGCCTGGAGAGAGTATGTTTCAATCCGGAGCCTAAAGGAAAGCATGTAGCCCCAAGTTTCCTGGCTCTTCTCAGAGGGTATTAGGGGACTGTCAAAACCAGCAAATTCATTCAGGGCTAGGTCTTTTCCCCTGAGAGCAGGGCCCGGACGTTTTCACTCGCAGCGAGATTTCTCCCCGAAAGTGCGGCCTTGCCTGGAGAGAGTATGTTTCACTCTGGAGCCTCAAGGAAAGCAGTGGCCAAAAGGAAAGCACATAGCCACAGGTTTCCTGGCTCTGCTTAGAGGGTATTAGGGCACTGTCACAACCAGCAACTGCATTCAGGGCTAGGTCCTTTCCTCTTAGAGCAGGACCTGGATGTTTTCAGTCCCAGCCCGATTTCTCCGGGAGAGCAACCCCGTGCCCGGAGAGAGTATGTTTCAGTCTGGAGCCTAAGGGAAAGGAGTAGCCCCAAGTTTCCTGCCTACGCTGGGAGGGCGTTAGGGGACTCTCACGTCCAGCAACTCAATTCAGGGCTATGTCCTTTCATCTTAGAGCAGAACTTGGATGTTTTCACTCCCAGCCCGATTTCTCCGGGAAAGCGCCGCCTTGCCGAGAGAGAGTATGTTTCAGTCTGGAGCCTAAATGAAAGCAGGTAGCCCCAAGTTTCCTGCCTCCACTGCGAGGGCGTTAGGGGACTCTCACATCCAGCAACTCAATTCAGGGCTAGGTCCTTTCCTCTTAGAGCAGGACCTGGATGTTTTTTTGTTTCTTAATTTTTGTTTCTAGTCAAGACAGTCAGACTGGCTTGGCCTGTAGAACACTGAGGAGAGGTATGTGCAGCAGCCAAGTTACTGCCTTATGAGTACTTGACTAGGAATAAAGGGTGTCCCAGCCACCGTTCCACACCTTCAGTGCCCCTGGAAAAAAATCATCTATTCTCTGAGGTTCACTGAATTTTTGCCAGTGTAAGCCCTTATGTTGAGAATCACAGCTACTTTCCCTTTACAGGGGGATGACTCCACGGTCCCTTGCCTTGCTGCTTTCTGTCGCTAGGTAGATGTGCTACATTAAGTTGGTATCCATGTACTTGGTAAATTAGCACCTCATTAAGGCTAACCTTGAAAACATATTAATGTGTGTATTATTATTAATATAATGAACATATGCTAAAACAGGTGAGGCTGTAAAAATGGTTTAATGCTTGTGGATACTTTTCCTGCTTCAAACAGCTTTTGATCTCTTCATAACTGTTAAGAGTTTCAAAGTAGATATTAGGAGGAATCAAAAAAGTGTTTTGTTTCCATTTGTCTCAGGTCTGCTGTTTCCTGGGGGCTAACTACTGTGTTTATAAAACAAAGACTTTGCTTGTGTAGGTTCTTAGAGCTTCTCTTGAGAAAGGAGGTGAAGTAGCAACTCATGTTTCTTATTATCTGTGTTCTACTATTCCTGCAGTATGGGCCTTCAGCTGAATTTTCTTACCCTAATGAGTTCAGTCCAAATCATTAGGTAGAATCTTTCCATCTTTACTCCTCTCCCCTGCTCCACTCTGCTTTCTGACTTTGCTCCTTTCTCCTTGTCATCTGTCCCAACAGCCCACTTCCTTCTCTTTCTCCACAAAGCCAACTTTAAGACACAGGACAAGTTTTGTTCTGCTTTTGGTTTGTATTTTGTTTGTTGGTTTTTTTGGTTGGTGTTTTTTTAGAGGAAAGACTTTTCACAGGTGCATCAAGAATAAGTTTCTGAAAAGGAAAAAGCTTGCCCACGTATTTGTTGAAAAAGTACAACTAAATTGTATAAAAACATTTGGTGTTAGCATGATACAAGTTCACTCTTACAACACAAGAACAAATAGTGCAGAGATAGTTTGCTATAGTTTAGAAAAATAAAACAGGCTGCTGTGCCATATGAGAAAAGACCACTTTAACAGCAATTGTATGGTATTTTGGCCACTTAAATATCTGCATGTGTGAAAACTGTGAAATACTGGGAGGAGAGGGGAGTTGTTTTTTGCCTC
The DNA here is from genome assembly GCF_000691845.1 of Merops nubicus. Classification (NCBI taxonomy): domain Eukaryota; kingdom Metazoa; phylum Chordata; class Aves; order Coraciiformes; family Meropidae; genus Merops; species Merops nubicus. The sequence goes on from NW_008623848.1 coordinate 2,609, forward strand.
AGCAGTTCATCTCAGGCTTTGTATCACTTGCCTAGAAGGCTGAGGCCATATCAAACAGTTTTGGAATTGCAATGTGTAATCTGTTATATAATTTATCTATTATATGTACGTGTATATAATATGTATGTATATATAATTAGTACCAGACCTGATTTTCCCCAATGCAAATCACAAGTGCACATCTGAAGAGGGGTTGATTTAGGCTTGACAGGAACAGAGAGTCTGCAGCTTCACTGCTGAGCTGCCTGGGCAAATCAGAAAATGGCAACAGTGATCCTCTATGGTCTAGAGGAGAGCTCGTCTAGAACAAGACACCTAGTCCAGTTACACCAGGGTTTTTATACAAGAAGAAATACACAGCAGTGTTACTGACTGTGTGACCTGCCATTCAGCTAGCATTTGGCCTGGCAAGAAGGAAACCTCTTAAACTCTTTGCTGGCTTAATTCTAAGTCTGTGACTCCTGTATCCCAGCTATGTGCCTTCATCATCAGACTTGCTTTACCTAGAAAGGTCATTTTTAATATGCCAGTTGAAAAGCAAAATAGTTTCTTGAATGAACAATTGATTTCAAAAGATACTTAATTCCCAAGGACTTACATTTCTGGCCAGTAATCATCTGGCTGCAGTGTTGAATCTCAGTGGCTCACTTTAATTTTTTTGTTGTTGCTCCTATAAACTGAAACCAGTTTGAATTGATGGTCATGACAGTCTGGCTGATTGTGAGAAATTGTAGTTAGTGACCATGCTTCTAGTAAGATAGATTGGAAAACAGGTTTTCTTTTAGTAGAGTGCTCCAGCTGGCAGGCTTTTGTTTAAAATGGGATCAACCTATACCTACAGCCAGTACACCAGTTGCTTTGTTGTAGGCCTTGTACAAAAAGCACACAATGTGGTAGATTTGCATTCACAAGCAGCATCTGGAACAGTGTGAAAATGCTGCTGGACCTTTGAGAAGCATGTGTCTTTCATGCCTGACTCTTGGCAGAATCTTACGACACCAGAGATTTGGGCACCAGTGTGATTAATGATCAGCATTCAAGTTCCTTTGTAAATCTAGCCTCAAATCCAAATTCAAGAGAAATTTGGCATGGCTGATACAGGGACCTCAGTCACAGAAAGGGTAGTGGCCTGTGTTTTGTGATGTTACACTTTGATCTGCATTTTCTGCATTTGTATATGTTAAATATCCTTTCCTGTTTGAGAATATGTGGGTTTTCCCCTTAATAGAAAAATGCTTACTTGAAAGCAGTATCTTAGTTGTGTGGAAGAATGATTGAAACTTTTAAATACAATAATAAAAATATCTCTTAGGATGAGTGGTTTTAATGCCTGAATGCATTAGGCTTCTGGAAAGACAGCTGCATCATTTTTATTGTGAACAGCTTCCAAGTATGTGTATGCATGGCCACATAGAGGGCTGCACAGTGACTATTAGCTTATAACTGAACTTTAATTATAAGCTGGGCATAATAATGGCCAGTATTGAACTAGCTTTTACAGATCTCAATATGATGGAGGGAGCAGGTCTATCAGGTCAAGTTTCTGTATCAGCTACTGTCCCTCAGGAAGGGGAGGTACTCAGTATGACACAGATTTCTCTCTTGGACTCCACCAGCTCATTGTTCTTTAATAGGAAATCAGTGTGAATAAACTGGCTCAGCTGAACACTGCTTAGACTATCTGATCTCATGATAATGATGTCTCACAAGATCCTACAGATTCTGGGGCAAGGAAATGTGAAAGAGACAAAATCTTTATTCAACTGCTTGTACACGTCTACCTATTGAGCACCTTTATGTATGTGAATGGAGAGACAAGGACAGGACAGAGCTGAGTTTGGAGTGAGGCAGCTGCTTTGTGCCTCATAGAAATTCTGGCAACGAGTACTGGGGCTAGGTGTAGAGCATAGGACAACTGGCTAAGACAGCTGCTCTCTGGATACCTAGTTGTAAAGCACAGTTTAAAACTAGGAAGTGTAAAATGAAAGCAGCAGGGCTTCACCACATGTGAGCTCTGAGGGGCAGGGAGGTGCACGCTGGACCCCAATCCCTTCTGCACATGGGGGCTGGGGGCCTACCTTGGTAGGTCTCCCTCTTGCCACAGTGGGCTGGCCAACATGCCATGGGCACCTTCGTGTTGCCCAAGCCAGGGTGCTGGCTTGCAGGGTGCAGAGTGGGCACCCACAGCTCTCTGCTCCTGTTCCAGCTGTCACTCACCATCGTGGCTGCTGTGGGCAGGCGCTTGGCACCATCGAATCATCTCCTGAGGGTCCTGTTCCGCTCGCAGCTGAAGCCTCATCGCGCTGGGGAGAAAAAAGGCCTCCGTAAGGACATGGTACCGAAAGTCGCTCAGAAACCAGAAGGTGAAGTGTAATACGTACAAAGGCCACTTTTCTAGCAGCCTCCTGCGGCGCACCGCCCTTCGCGATGCCGGGGCCGGCAGGAAGCTCGACCCGCGCTTGGCTCCGGACCCGAGAGGGCTGTGAGGGGTGGGGAGACATTGAGACTGTGCGTCCCG
>NW_008623849.1:0-297 GCF_000691845.1 Merops nubicus
TAATTCCAGGATAAAGAGCTGCCCCTGACTTCTTCAGGGAAAGAAAAAAATAGAAAGGTATGGACTTTCACACAATTCAGCCTAAAGACTCTTTTCCCTCAAGTATTCACTTTTTCTGCTCTGATTTTTTTTACCACCCCCAAGAGCGTTTGACTTTTTAGAGCCTGATCTGATGAGCTTGCAAATAACTCTCCCAAGTTTCAGCAATCCACATCTAATTGGATGAGTAATGATGCAACACAGCAGAACTGCTGGAAGCCACCTGGGTTGGACAGCAAAGAATCTGCCCAAAGAGCT
>NW_008623849.1:620-961 GCF_000691845.1 Merops nubicus
AGCCCCCTGCTCTAGCTGCAGATGTCCCTGCTCCCTGCAGGGGGTTGGACTAGACCTTTAAAGCTCAATTCCAACCCAAACCATTCTATGATTAATATGGGGTTTGATAAAGTGATGAGGCTGAAGAATGTCACCAGCAAGCACTAACACTGGTGACTGAGGTCAGCAAGGTCCTTCCAAACCATGATGGGCATGACTAGTTTGGTTTGGACAGGGAGGAACCATCATTTGCTCCTGCCCATTTAGCAGATGAGGGATTAAAAGGCATAAAAAGCCTTTAAATAAAAAGTCTTTTCTATAGTTTCTTGAGAACTAGGTCTCTTATGCTTTTGAATGAAGAA
>NW_008623850.1:0-27696 GCF_000691845.1 Merops nubicus
TCCCTTCGAACCCCTATGATTCTATGACACCTCTGTGACTCAGACCCGCCAAGGAGCCTACGCTGCTGCCTGTCCTGTGGACTGTAAGCCTTACCATGTGCTCTATAAAGAGACCAAAATAGACACGTGTAAGAAAACTACCTGAAAGCTAGTGGGTTTCAAAGCATAACCATCTCTCTCACTGAGAAGTGGAGAGAGTTTCCCCAGTGATTTTATATGACACAATTTTAAGTTGGAAGAGGTGTATGTGTATTGACATAAAGCCATCTAACACAAGTGGCTACATTTCACTCACAAATTGCTTCTGTTAGGAAAGGTGCTGCATTTATATTTGTGGAGTGAAATACTGCCAAAACTAGGCTTGAGGTAGAAGCTTAAGGACAGTGCAGAAGTGCTGCTGTGGACACAAAGGTGTGCAAGGAGCCTAACTGAGGCCAGAGGTCAAGTCAAATACCAAGTGTGAGTTACTGAAGCCTTCTAAAAAGCACAAAACTTATTTCTGTAGTTCGGAGGAAGAAACTCAAGGCTCCATCTGTTTCGTGTCTTAACCAAAGTAAGCTTTAAATAGCGTTTGTTTGTAATCCTCCAAAGGCAGCATGTGAGAAAATGTTGTGGAAAATATTCTGTATCTTGGATCTCCAGCTGAACTCTTAACTAAATTACATTTGGGAGACAAACTTCTGCCCTTAATCCCAGCCTTCCTTTCAAAACAGTTGAAATTCTGCAGAGCAAAGTTTGGTTTCTTTATTTTTGTTGCTGGTCATCTATGAAATAGCCTAGCTTGATTTTTCAGATCCCACTGGGCACAGGCGGGGTTGGCAATTAGAAAATGTGTTTGATTTACAAGTGCCCACTAAAAAATGGAAAATGCTTGATGTGTGAGCAAGACCCGTTGCTGCGTGAGAAAAGATTTGCTTTCTCCTCTGGAGAAATTTTTAGATGCTCAGAAACAGAAAAAGTTTTTCTTTTCCTTAGCGGCTCTAGAGAGGGACAGAGCCACCACACTTGCCACACATGGAGTGGTTTGTTGCTTGAGAGGCCTCTGTGCTTGCCGGGAAGGTTTTCTTTCCCCTGCTGCAGGCAACAGGCCTGTGTGTGGAAGCACATTCTTTCACATAGTACGTTTCTGGGCGAGTGTGTAGCAGGCTAAGCACGTGTTCCAAGTCACCAGATGTGGAGATCTAGTACCTACTGTGCTTCAGCAGCCAATTACTCAAACCCATAATATTTTTGCTCCTGAAATTAACCACTTTATGAATTATACAAAAGGAAATTATCAGTGTTGACAGCTGATTCTTTTAAGTAGAGTGTAATCAAAAACACCATTAAAAATATGCCTGGAGTTCACCATTCCACAGTGCTGACTCTCATCAAGTCTTGAAATGCTATTAGCAATAGCATATCTTTCCGAAGATTCGTAATTTTCCAGGTATTGCCCTGCCTTACTCAATAAATCTCAATTTCTCCTCCTCAGAAATAATTATGATTCCTGGGCACAGCACCAAAATTTGCAGATGTTTTGAAGATGTCCTGATTGGCTGAGATTAGGACATGAGTGTTTTAGACTTTATTGTATAGATATGGCATCCTCAAAACTTGACTGCATTAACTGCTCAGACAGTCTGGTACAAGGAAGCAGGAATTACTGCCTGTTAATGAACAACTTTGTTTCAACGCTGACTATTAAGAAAACAAAAACAACACAACCTTGATCTCTTCAGAGAAATCTGTGCCTGGCTGTGGGATATAGGACACAATAGAGCTATGGTATACCTCTGTTTTTTGCCATCTCTGATTTTAGCTTTACAGTGATGAGAAGTTTTCCCTTGCAGGGGGAAAAAAGAACTTTTTAAAGCTTTAGTACAGGTGACCCAGCTCGCTTGGGTAATAACCTTGCTTTTTCTGTGCTCGCTCACCCCTTGAGAATAGCACAGGCCCCGATATGTGTACTTTTGAGACTGTTGCTAGGTCAGTCCCTCACCATGCTTTTAATGCATACGCTACCCTTCTCTGTGACTTCGTCAGAGCTTTGCTTAAGCTTTTGCTTTCATTGAAGGTTGTGGATGTCCTTGAAATAACAGCATTGGCATAATTTTGAGGAGTCTCTGGAAATTATCTTTGTGAAAGTTCCTTCTCCTCTTGCTGTTTCTGAATGTTAGGTCATATTTTTTTGCCTTTCTTTTCTGCTGCTGGGTTATTATCGACTCCGACAGCCTGTGTAGACTGCTTGGCCTCTGGACCTTCCCACCGAGGTCCTGTGAAGTTCTACAGGAGCAGAGAGATGGAAGCATCGTCCTTGGCCTAGTGCTTTGGCTGGATCCACTTTGGCCTTTGCCCGTGGAGCTTGTACTGGTGACCCATCAGCAGATAGTCAGCACCCTGGAAACTGTGCATTATGATTTTCTGCATAAAGCTGAGCTGTATTAGGTATAACTCATGTCTTTTACAACATTGGCAGTAATGATATGATTAATTGTGCTTGACATGAAAAATGCATTCCCTTACATGAAGCAACCTGTATGAGGTTAACTGTAAAATATTCCTTGCAGCCTGCAGAACAGCTTTCCAGCTTCATAATTTCTATCTTAGTTTGTTCTAATTTTGGCTTTACAATCTGTCAGCCTTTCACTTTTTAAAGAGATGCACCTGTTTTTATATGTGTGGAAAAATACCTGGATTACTATGCTCGTGGAAATCAATGTTTGTTGTAGCCCTGGGTTTAATAATTAAACTGTGTTTACTGTTCGGTATTTAGTAATATTTAATAGCTCTGGTTGTTGAAACCCATGTCACACAGTGAAATGCTGTTAAGGCAACTGATTAAATGAACATGACTAATATAAATTCTTTAAAAAGTAAACAAGAAAAAGGTAAACATAAACTGAATGTTTACAGGCACTTAAGTATGTCCTGGGGCTTAGACATGTGTCTAAGACTTACACAGTGGTGGCTTATTAAAAAATGGCTTTCGAACTCCAATAACCCCAGTTCAGTAACCTGTGTCTCTGGAGGTCCCTTCCAACCCCTAACATTCTGTGATTCTATGTACCGTACCTAAACTTTAAGGCCTTTAGGCCTGAGTTGGTTTTCTGCCTAGTCTTATTTTTTATCTGACTGGAAACTTTCAGTACTGGCCTCTCCAGATGCCACCTCCCTTTATCTGCTCTACCTCATCCTCCCATTCCTTTTACAGCCACTGTGATAAAACTGATCCACAATAAGGAAACGACGATAGGTCGTTTCACTATATTTTTAGGTTTGTGTGCCCGGTGATTCAAAAGACACAACTGAGCTCAAGTTTTTGTATTCTCCATATAGTGTTTTCAGTCTGGGGTTTTTGGTGGTTTCTTTAATGCTGTGAACCATATTTTTGTACATGAGCCAACACCTTTTTGGATGATGTCTGTGCTAGTGGAATTGATAACATCAGATTGATTTCACTTCATTGTTGCACTTTTAAATCTCCCATTTGCGTGCATCTCACTATATTTGTCATAAAGAGCCTCCATGTTGTGTTTCTTTCTTGTAACACAGTCATTAAAAATGCTTTGATTACCCAGGAGTGTCCGTGTGTTGGCCTGTTAGAGCCTTGTGTGTGTCCATGGTGTGCAGTCCACAGTCACGTGGAGCAGAAAGTTGTGAAGGAGGCTCATCTGATTGGAAAAGAGGAAAAAAAGGCAGAAGACTTGAGTGAAATGATTCAGTTCTAGGATTTTTCCTTATAAATCTTCGTGCTGCTTTGGAGAACTGCCATAGGCACTCAGAGGACTTGATTGAAGAATGAGATACCTCTGCTGTGCTGTTATATCTGCCCTTGCGAGATGCAAGGTATCTCCTGCCATTTATTCCCTCGGAGCCACAAACCAGGCAGTTCCTCCTCGCAAACTCAGGTTGATGGCTATTGACAGACCTTTTTTCTCTTTTACAGTTAAATGGTGGCATTCAGAGCTGAAATGTTCACACTTGGTCCCTGGAAGGTCTTGTTGAGGTTTTTAAAGGCTTTGGTATTGCAGTTGTGATGAGCAGCTTTATTTGTGTAGCTGTGTTTTAATTCTTGATAAGGTAAGTTTTGGTTTCAGTTTCTTCAGTGGCATTTTCTGTTAACTTGTCCTTACAGTTTTTAAAGTTCAAATCCTTGCATGGAAATATGGAAGTATAATGATGTCAGAAGGCAAGATGGGAAGGGAATTGTCAGGGGTGGGACTTGAAAGGCAAATTCCCTGTTTCTCCAGAGTTCTAGCACTTCCTAGGCAGAGTCCATCATGTCTCTGAACATCCCTGTGCTGGCTGTAAAATATTACCAGCCTCACACCCTCATCTCACAAACATACTATGAAAGGAAGGTTATGACACATGCAGATAATAGAAAAGCAAGATAAAGTCTACCAGTTTGTCTCGTGTAAATAATCGGGACCGCATGTGAAAGAGACTTTGAGACTCTTGAGCTCTCTGGTCAATCAGGAGGGAAAAAGGGTTATTATAAATACTGTTATTAAGTATCTGCATTGCTCTTCTTTGCATTTCCCCCTCTTGCCTTCGTTTATCAGCTTCTGGATAATGCCCTGCATCTTCCCAGACAGCCCTTGTCAGGGTGCAATGAAGGCTGGTGATTGCTGATGGCTGGAGAGCCGGGCAGCCAAGGAGGGTGACAGCAAGCAGGGCAGGGGCTTCACAAGCCAGGGCCTGGCCCAGCTTTGGGCTGCTCATCTGCCTGTCCTTTCCTGGCCAACATCTCTGTCCGAGCTGACAGCTTCAGCCAGTAACATGTGGTGGTACCCACACAGTCAGTGCAAGGAAATAAGCTTTCTCTGACTTCTGGTCTCCATCCACCCAGGGACAGGTCCTTGCTGCCCAGGGTGTGTGCTGGGATGGGGTCTGGCTCCGGATAATTACTCATGACACTGACAGAGGACACAAGCCTTCCTGCTGGAAAGGTGATAAAGCAGACACTTCTTTATCGAGTTTTAGGTGGCAAATCAGACACTTCTTTATCAAGTTTTCATCACCTGTGTAATTTACCTGTTATCAAGACTATACTGAATTTTCTAATAGTAAACAAGAAAGCGCTTGGAGACAAGTGTTTATCATCTGACGTGTTGTATTGTGGCAACTGATTTGCTTACTGTAATGTTAACTAAGAAGGACTTTGTGACCCATAAAGTTTATCGTTTGATAGGAATGTTTGTGTTAGATATTGCAGTTCAATATCATTGACAAGTGTTTCTGGGAGAGTCTGTCTAGTTTCTTTTCCAGAACATTCTTGGGGTTTTTGGATGGAGGTTGTCAAGACTTTTCCTTGTAGAGAAAGTGCTTCAAGTGGCATTTTTATCCTTTAGAAAATGTGATGTTGGCAGAGTTCACCAATACGAGGATGTTGGTTCATTTGGGGAAATTGGCTCGGGGGGGGGGCTCTCAGGCAGAAAGTTTGCTTCTCCACCAGCCCCAGGATCTTGTGGTGTAGGCCTCAGCACAAATTGCCTTGGCTCTCATGGGTATTTAATTGAATTCTCAGCAGTTAGAACGCCAGGTGACGGATGCTGTTCTTTCAGTGTAGCTGAGCAGAATACAGTGAGGCAGTGGAAGAGAAATTCCAGACCATGTGCTGCCATAACTGCCTCAGTTATGTCTTACCAACGGATATGGTACAAGGATAGATAATGACCTGCAGGGTCTATTTTATGGCTGTCCAGTCACTAGTTCAATGGCTTTTGATGACATAACAAAGAAGTATTTTGTAATATTAAATAACAGAGGTACTCAGTCAAGTGATGAAATACTTAGATGCAAGCTGTGGACTTCTTTGTGAATTATCTGGTCCTTCCTATACAAGATCATCGCTTGCCTTGAACAGTGCAGCAGTTTACAGCTTGTAATAACATAACAGGAGAGTAAGCAACTTTTTCTTTGTATCACACAAAGAGAAGTATTTATCCTTGCTTTTACCATTACTTTGAGTGACAGCAGCATTACTGCCTGGATGATTATTTTAAATGCTGCTTCAGACAGGGTACAGCTTGTCTCAAGAGAACTGAACTCCACCTGTGGTATGAGAGGGCATGTTTTCACGGTGATCTGCTTTGAGAATGAGAGATGACCTTGGCTGTATTAAACAGCTTTTCTAATATATGGGCAAAGGACTTCTGCAGGACAAAGCTTTGAGACTACGTTTTCTCGAAAAATGCTACTGAAACTGCTTTCTTGATATAGAACTCTTTGTCTGCAAAAGACCACTCGTTACCTGTCATGTGGTGGCTCTTTTGAAGTGTGCAAAGGTCCCTCCGTTGCCTTGTGGTGCTGTAAAGGAAACAACTAGGGAAGCTCAGGATGCCTTTTAGCTGGAAACTCATTCTTGACAACCTTTTTGAATGTACACATGAAGGGAGTGGACTTTAGGGGAACCAGGATCTGCCTGCTGTGACTTGTGGGGCTGGGCTTTTACACATCAGCCTTCAGAAAGCACTTCTCTGCCTTTCAGAGCAGCTTCAGACATGAAAAGTGTGTTTGCTGTCAGGTTCCCATTCTGCAATTGTATCTGTAATGTTCATGTCTCCTTTCTACATGGTCCTGTCCTCCCTTAGCAGCCACTGCTCTGTCTGGAAAGCACTGATGGAATAATTTACTGACATCCTTAATTTTTTAAGTTACTCTGGGGTATAAATCTGATTTGTGACTTTTTATTTTGCATTTAAGCATTCAGATCATATTGCGCCCTCTCCGCATGTGTGTTAGGAGGCAAACGTGCACGGTTACTGTAGTAAGGCTTCATATTTGCAGAGGAAAACCAGTCAGTATTTTGAGATGTAAATTTACAGGTCAGAGGTTATGAAATAATGTCTTCAGGAAAAAAAGCCTGCATTAGAAAAATTGCTGGCTGGTCCAGTGAGGCAGCTTGCGTATTGTTAGGTGAAAATTGCACCTAGAGGCAATGTTTCCGTTACGCAAAGCATTACAGAAATATATCTCCAACAAATAATCCACGTGTGATATGTGTTTATATATGTAGATAATGCTATTATTCCAGCTTTAAATACAGAAGTTGCATATGCCCCATGTGTATAATTTATACCAGAAAGTTAAGTTTAATTTTTTACTGGATGTCACAAATAAAATAAGATGCAAATAATATAAAATTATTCTTTTTTTAAGTCATTAAAAACATTTAAAAGTTAAAGATGACTTAAAAAATAATTTCTAAATAAATTCTTTATATAATCAGGATTTATGTCTGAATCCCTATGGGGGAAAAAAGTTTATATACCATTAATAAGTTTATTTTGCTGTGAAAGTAAACCCTGAAGACATGCCTAAACAGAATTGCTTTTCTTCCATGGAAAAAATCTGAATGATCATAATACGCATGTTGTTATAATGAATGTACTCAGTTGTTCACTTTTGTGCCAGGTAGATAACTTCTTTTCAATTAAATATCATCTTACAATGTAAACTAACAGTAGAGTGTCTAGGAGCTATCACTCAGATGATCTGTGAGGGCCCTTGTTTCTGAGAGGGTAGATGTGAAATACTAACACTTGACACGGCTTGATGAGCTTTTGCATAGTATTGTGCATATTTGGCATTTCTGAGTTGTCTGACGTGGTTCTTAGGTGGTGTAATGGTCATTTAGGAACATTCCAGGATATTGAGGTGATCAAGAAACTAGAACATATTTCCAGAAGTAGACTTGCAGTGCTCGGCAGCTCACTAACAACCTGTGTGAACTTGCACTGGTGAAATGCTTTCAGTTAATTAAAGTCCTACCCTGCTCAGTTATGACTCGAGGACATCAGCCAGTTCAGTAAGTGAAATAATGGACCTATCTGAAGCTTCCAGTAAGTCAATGGGAATTTGCCTGATTAAACAGTTACGATCAGTCCTGTACTAGAACTATTATGCTCCTTTACAATTAATTTTTTTTTTTTTTTTTTTTTAAATACAACTCTGGAATGTGGAGCTGTTTTAGGATAGTGTTAGTTGAATTCAAATACGGGAGTATTAGAAAGCACATAAACAGAAAAATGAGTGATGAACAAACTTGCATATGTTGACTTAAAGGCTTATTTGAACAGTGAGACACAAAAATTCTGGGAGTGACACAGTTCAGCTCCAGGGAAGAAATAAACGGAACTCTGACAAAGTGTAGAATAACATTTGTTTAAGTATTTCCAGGTGGATTGGACTCAGATAGCTTCTCCTAGGGAAAATCATGCCTCATAAACCTTTCAGTTAATAGAATTGTGGATAAAGTTGACTCAGAAGGAGTAATTTATTTTGATTTTTTGGAACTTTTTTTTTTTATAGAAAATAGCCACATGATCAGAAGCCAAGGTTTTTTTATTAAAAATGAAGGGAAGGGAATGGACAGCTGGTTGCAGAGCAGGGAGAAGGGCATGCGATCTGCATGGGAGCTGCACTACCTCCAGCACGACATTTTCAAATCCAGAGAGGTGATTATTCCTCTTATGATGGATTTTTTTAAGCTGCTGTCCTTAAAAGGACAAGGTGACTTAATGGTAAACATCCACATTGCTCATTGAGTCCATTTCTTAGGTTCGCTTGCGCTGAAATGGGAGCAGGACTTCGAGGCTGTGTGTTTGGTGTCTTTGGAGGAATCACAGCTGGTGCTGTTCTTAAGGGAGTTAGTCTGCCAGGTGTTTCTTCTGAATGATACTGATGTAACTGGGAGAGGAATGAGTAGCTTGAAGGTGCATAAGCACACGCTGTGCTGAAACGGGGAGAAGCAGCATTCTGTGCTGTGGCTTTCGAAGCCTTGTTCATCTCCTTACAGTGGAGCTGAAGAGAAGTATGTGCAGTCAATTCCGTGATTTCACGTGACAAATTAGTTGTTCACTATTGCTCTTGTTCTTCAACTCTGTGGGCTGTTAGTTGCATACGAAGGGGTACTGAAACTGCTGGAATGTTTTCCAAGTAGCATCTCAAGATTTTGAAGGAAGTATTTGGATTTTTATAAAATGTGTTTCACAAACCAACAAACAGGCACAGATCCTCTTGTTTCTTAGAGGTGTTTGAGATTCCTTAAAATTTGTGGGCAGTCAAACCAGGTTGTGAGATAGCATGCGTCTGAGGGGTCTGAGCATCAAAATGGGACAAAGTCACTCTGGCTGTGGGGATAGCAAAAGCAGTCAGCCAGGGCAGCTAACCTGAGCTGGCTACAGGTATATCCCATGTAAGAAACATTACGCTCAGTATAAAGGGGGAAGTTTGCTGAGAATGTGGCATATCCTCATTCTCCCTTCTCCCCATCCATGGAGGGCCTTGCTTCCAAGGATGTGTTCCTGTTTACTTTGAGTGCCGTACATTTGCTGCATTGAGTATAACTTTGTGTACTTTATATTGGCATTGGTATTAGTTTTGCCTTTTAATTATCTGTTAACTGGTTTGACTGTTTGCAGTGTGACCAAGTTCTCTAATGAAATACTTATTTTCCCCCGGAATTCATTGCAGCCCACAAGTCTTCTCTCCCTTTGCCAGTTCCCCTTCTTGGCCATGGAGAGGTCATTCAGGGATAGCACAACTGCTGCAGTTCAGTCCCGGATGCAGGCTGAGTGTAGGCACGAGCTGGTTTGGAGCTGGGGTGGACAGAGGGTACTGCTTGCCCTTTATATCATTTAGCTTCTTGTAGTTGATGTTACAACATAGACCTGGAGACTGACCTTTATCAGCATCGCTGGTCCCATTGCATTAAGAAGCAGTGATTCAGTTACTGGTATTCATAAATTGTGAATTAGTTGGAATCCACCTGTGGCTTTGCATGCTTGGCATCCAGCCACAATCAGTAGGAGTCAGAAAGGGAGCACCTGTCCTGTAAGTTTAGAGAAACCTAGTAAACATTAATTATATGCTTTGTTTTCTGCATTCTGTGTGTTTGGAACTGTTAAGCCTAATACAGCTGACTTGCTGCTTTGCCTGTGATTTGTTTGGTCATGTTAAATAGCTGAGGCTCCTATGTGAGTGACGTTGGCAAGAGACTGTGGTTTCATCACTCCGTGGAGCCAAGCGGTGCTCCCACGGTACCAGTGGGTTAGAAAAAACACCAGAGGATGTCTAAACAATAGCTCTGCTAAGGCTCATTCTTCAGCCAGCCTGATGATAGCTGCCTTTGGTGTGCTGACAGCACAGGGTTGTGCACCAGCTCTGTGAGAAATGCTGAACCCTCCATCAAGCCAATAAAATGCAGCTTTGATCGTGCTGGCAATGTATGACAGAGTGGACTGTCGACACCAGTATTTGAAAAATGAAGTCTTACGCGTGCCAGCATGAGAGTGTTTATAAAGACTGGCTTCTCCTAAAGATCATGTTTTGTGAAAACAATCGTTAGTGCTTTATGCCTAAGAAGGATGTGCACGATTCACCTACAAAGTTTCATGACATCTCAACAAAGCAATTAATATGCACCTAGCCTAGTTTCGTTATGGTTTTCATTGTTGGTGATGAAACAGATATATATTTTAAAGCTTTCAGGTAGAAAGCTTCATGCTGTAACATACACAGAATATTATTTGCTTTCTTGATGAAGATTTTGGTACCATTTCCTGGAACGATGCCATACTGTCACTTCATTATCACTCTTCTGTGTTCTTCCCCTTTATAGGGGAAAATAAGAAAAGGTACTTTGTGTTATTTTTATACTCCCCTTGGATTTAAAAGAAAAAATGTGGTCGCTTCCTCCTTAGCTCAGTTGTATTTTGTCATGCTGTAGTGCTGGTATTTCTTTTGTCAACCCGCTCAAGAAATCACTCATTACCTGCGCCACCTTTATGTTGAGATGCTGCATCTGCAGTGGGCCAGGTTTTGATTTTCCTCAGAGGGAACTGTGATGGTATGTTGCATATTCTTTCCCTGTACCTCCTATGCACCCTCTGAAAAGTTGTCTTGACTCTAGGAACACCTTTCGATCATCTCCCCCTTTGATTGCTGTGCCTTCTTAAATGCTGGCAAAGGTACCACACTGTAATGTGGGCACCAGGGAGTGATGGAGAAATTAATTTACTGAAAATCACCACAAAGTTCTTGCAAAAAGTAAAAAGATCAGAGCATTTACTGACTGTTAATTCCCAACTGTGTAAGCAACACCCCTGCAGTGGCAGCGTAGCATCTCTCTAGGGAGGTGACTACTTAGATCTTGTGTCATGGACTTCCATTTTTTCATGCTATTGTTGAAATACTACCTCAAGTTATACCGGAAATTAGTTTCATGGGGCATGTTCCTTCCAGTTTTATTTAAAATGAAGTCTAAAATGTTTTCCTTGCTTTATCTTGAAGAGGGGAACTTACACTTATGGCATGGTGTTTTATTTTGTGTCATACTAACTGACTGTTTTGCCAAAGAAGAAAAATGCTGTAGTTGAGCGTAGTGAAAATGCAGCAAAGTAGCAAATAGATGAGCTGGAGGCAGGGGCTGGGGGTAAGTGGGAGGAGAAGTAATTTAAACTCTCAAAAAAGGCCTGTGACCGAAGTTATTGCTTTCAATCTTTCACCCTCCAGGGTGATAAGTGAATAACTTAAAATGCCAATTGATCTGGGTGGCAAGTGGAAAGCCATTATAATCCAATTAATCAGAGAGTACTGGATGCCTCTTTGTCAGTATGAAGCAACTCCAACACATGCTCAGCTGTTACTCTTTCACAATGAGTAGTACAGTTGTCACTCCCGGTCTTCTGCCAGCAAAAACATCCGCTGGGTTCATTTTACCGCCAAATATTTTTGCACTTCTACAGTAATAAATATAAACTACCCTGGCTGGAGCACACATGAGCAGTCCTACCACTGCTGGCACTGCAGCAGAGAAGGGGAATCGAGCTGTGCCGCCGTCCCAGTGGGTGCACTTGCTCGGCAGTGATGATTCCTGGTGTTACGGAAACGTTCCTCCTCTGGTATTGATTTTAACCCAGGAAAACAGAAGTGAGCTGAGGGGGGGAAGTTCTAAAATGAGTCCTTATTAACTGCACACTGCTGACAGTCTATACCAGCTTCTTCTGAAGGACCCCGGCAGTATTTTGTTCTAGCTGGCTGCTGTCAGAGGTGTGTGCAGCCACATGCAGGGCTGGGGATGTGGCGGAGCTGCGGGGTCTGCTCATGCCGATGATTTGCCCTGTCTTAAAATTCTGCCATGTTCTGTGATTTACAGGGAGATGTAACAGGTGTGTATTTTGTTTATGACTGCATATTGTTCTCTGACATGTAAAAATATGTAACAGTTAATGGAATCAACAAAGAAGAGGTGGTGGTCATGCCCTTTGTGGAGCGCATTGGGTAACCCATTAGGTAGTGCCCAAAATCTTCCAATACCATACCTGCGGTGCCATGCCACAGGTCGCTGCTTCTCTGTGTGCCACAGAGCTGACAGCTGATAATAGCACAGCTGGCTAGAGGAGGAGGATGTGGCTGGTGAGATGCTTGTTGTACTGTGCCTCAGCCTCATGCTTCGGTGTCCCGATGTAGGCAAGAACAGCATTCAGTGGAAAGGTTGGTACTGTGGTAAGTTCTTGTTTGGAAGGACCTGTCTTTAAGGCTTCATCTGAACTCTCTTTAAGAACACACCAAACATTTGAGTACTGAAAATATACTTGTTTTGAACACTGCAGAAGACTCACACGGCTGAACTCTCCAGTGTTTACATTTGACATCGGTAGGAGTGTTGCCAGAGCATGGGATGAGATCTGCTGTGCTCCTTTCGCTGTGGCGTCACTCTGAGACTGCAGAGGATTTTTCCTGAGCTTGCTCGCACAGGCCAGGGGAGGGATTTTATATGTAGATGGAGTTGTGTAGCTAAACCAAATAAATTTCAGTAAGCCCAAATGTATTGAATAGACATGTCTACAGACAGATCAGAGAGGTGGGCTCAGGTGAACCTCATGAGGTTCAACAAGACCAAGTGCAGGGTCTGGCACCTGAGGAGGGGCAACCAACATTACCAACACAGGCTGGGAGAGGACACATAAGAAAGCAGTCCACTGGAGAAAGACTTGAGGGTACTAGTCAATGAGAAGCTGGACGTAAGCCACCGATTTGCAGTGGCAGCCCAGAAAGCCAATTACATCCTGGGCTGTATCAAAAGAAGTGTGGCCAGAAGATGGAGAGAGGTGATCCTGCCCCTCTACTCTACCCTGGTGAGACCTCACCTGGAGTCCTGTGTCCAGCTCTGGAGCCCCCAGCACAAGAAGAATGTGGAGCTGTTGGAGCGTGTTCAGAGGAGAGCCACGAAAATTATCAGAGGGCTGGAGCAGCTCTGCTGTGAGGACAGACTGAGGGAGTTGGGGTTGTTCAGCCTGGAGAAGAGGAGGCTCCGGCAGGACCTTATAAACTTCCAGTACCCATAAGGGGCCTACAAGAAAGCAGGAGAGGATCTGTTCACAAGGGTTTGTATTGACAGGACGAGGGGTAATGGCTTTAAGGTAGGAAAGGGGAGATTTAGGTTAGATGTTAGGAAAAAGTTCTTCAATATGAGGGTGATAGATCACTGAAATAGGTTGCCCAGAGAGGTGATGGAGGCCCCATCCCTGGGGACATTCAAGATCAGGCTGGATGAAGCTCTGAGTAGCTTGATCTAATTTGAGATGTCCCTGCTTATTGCGGGGTGGTTGGACTAGATGACCTTTGGAGGTCCCTTCCAGCCCAGACATTCTATGATTCTATGATTTCTATCAGTTTTTAGTTATTTCAGTTTGTTACGTATTGTGTAACTACTTTATCCTGGGAAATGGGATAAGCTGTATTTCTTTTCAGTTGTGTCTATGAGATTTTAAAAATACTTGTGTATAAGAGGTCTTTCTTCAATACACCCCCGTACTACAGACAATAGGGAATATATGTTATCCACTCAGATGAGAGAAAATTGTCTTTGAAGAAATCATGGTAATATATGTGCAGATTGGTGTAATGAGAACAGACTAAGGTACTCTGTAGTTCTGGTTTACCTAAAAGCAGTACCTTTTACTTCTGAACTATAGGTACTATAAGACTTTCTACTTTGGAAAAAAAAAATTCTTCATTCTCTTTAAATCTGACTACTGTAATTGTAGTTTAGTCAGTGCTCTGATTAGCAGAATTATATTTCACCAACACAGATGTTTTAGAAATTTGCATTTTGTTGACATTGATATTTAATTTTATTTTCCTAAAGCTCAGTTTAATTTTGATGAAGAATTGTATAAACAGGAACACGTGCTTAACTAAGCTGTGCTCCTCCCTGCAACCTCTTGGAATTCAGTCCTTCACTTCTGGGTGGTCACTACACTGACTGGATGTTTTTATACAGTGGGATATGTAGCGGGAGCTGTCTTATATAAATGAGAATACAATGGAATCTTGCTTACAATTAAGACATTTGAACTATCTTAGTGGAGTCATCCATCTCTTCCTGTGGTCAGCACAAGAAAATCGGTCTGTTGTTACTTACAACTTGGGGTATGTTTCAAAACAGCAAAAATGTACTTGAGAAAGGGGGAAACATTCATCTTGTGAGGGCTAAGGACTGTGAGCATGTAATAGCAAATAAAATATATTAAATCCTTTAATACTGAGAGGAAATCCATAAAAAGCTGCTTTATGCCTTTTACTTATTATCAGTCTGTATTCCTCTTACTTAATTTCTGTTGAGATAAGCAGAGTCAAACTTTGTTTTAGGGTAAAACAGCTAAGGCTATTCCTTCTGCTGTCAGCATTACTGTCCTGAAAGATGCTGCTGCCACACCCCTCCGTGACTGCTCCGCCTCAAACATCCCTGTGAAAGGATAGATGCTGCAGGACAAATTCTAATGTCAAGAAAACCGTTCTGTTCAAAAAAGATTGAAGTTGCCCAGCAGATAACTGCTGCTTCTTCAGAGGTAGTTCTTAGAAAAATCTTGGCCACTTAAAGAGGAAATCTACTATGACAGTGCTCCCAAACTCAGACACTGGTTTGGGTCAGTGCCATGTGAATGGTTTTAATAAAAACCCAACCTGCCTAAATATTGGTGCTTGAGGTTTGCCAAACCACATTGTACAATGGCATTTACTGTTTGGGTTTGAAACAGCAGAAGTGTTGATGAGTCCTTCCAGGTCTACTCTTACCAGCCTCCCTGTGTGCCAAGGTGTGAATCCTCCTTGTCATTGTTATGGTTCTGGATCTCAGGGGTGGACCTCTTGAGATCAAATCTGGTTTTGGAGGTGCTGCTCTGCTTTGAGATGCCATTGGTCCTGATAATGTGCTGGGGTAGAGGAATGGCTATGGGGGCTATGGATGCTGCATACTTGTGGGTTTGACAGATGGAGATCAGTTTGTTTTTATGCCTAGTTTGTAGCACGCGATATACCAAATATTTGTGATCACCTCATTTCAGGGTACACTTTTAGTTCGTTTTTTTCCTGTCTTCAAAGGTCAAGCCTTTAACTAATTGCAGATATTCATGAACTCCTGCTTCTTTATCTCTGCCGATGCTGTAGACTGAATGACACAATGTCTGTGAGGCAAGAAGACTGGACTGCAGCTGACACAACGCTCCATCCTGAATGAGTTCAGGCTGGGGAAGTTGAGAAAACAATGGGTTAGAATTAAACCGCCACCCCTGACAGAGGATGTGCTTTACCACTTTTGATGTGTGTCCATGATCTGAGCTCTCGTTCAGCATCAGGTTGCTTTATGGAAGGGATCTGCTGAAGCACTTCTCTCCATCTGCGTTTGTTGGGAAAACTGAAAATTCTTTTCTTTTGATGTGATCTTTCAGCAGTTATTCATTCAGAGTAGATGACTGTAATGTCCTGTGCACGTACACTAAGTGCGGGCATTCATAATTTTTAACTGTATGCCATACACCTAGGCATTTAGAAACATAAATTATTGTGGAGAATAGCTACTCATATGTTTAACACCAGCCCTCTCACTAATAACAGGAGGTGTGTCACACTTCCTGATGGTAGATAGTGCTGCTGAGCAGCTCTGCTGTAGTATCTAAGGGGTTGGTGTGAGTACCAACTTAAACATGGAGACTTGTTAACTTCCCTTAGGAAGATTAATCAAAAGATGTGGAATAAATTCCATGCCCACTTGAAAAAGTTAAAAGGCAAAGTTTTGCTCTGCTTGTGCACAGACTACTTTTGAATCTGAAATGGACAGAAAAGGCAAACAGATGCAGGGAAGGGGTGGACCGGTGTGAGGCAGAGCACCGAGCTCAGTGCCGTTGTCTTGTAATACACTGTGGTAACACTTCTGTGACTTGCCTGTCATTCAGGAGCACTGAATGTCCCCTGTGTTCACCCCTGCTATGATGTGCCACTCTACAAAAATTGCTTGTTTGGTTATTAAAAAAGTGGGAAGCTGATTACACACAATAAGTGAAACTGGAAAGGTGTTTCAGGAGAAAAATGTCCTAGCTTCATGGGAAGATGGTGGTTTATTAGAAGAAGTGAGATTTGGTTCGAGATGGCTAGTTTCTGTACCTTTGCAGAATGTAAAGGTTTGGGCTGGTAATTGATGATTTTGTGAATAAACAAATAATTCCTTGAAAAGCAAATCTGCCCTAATGCTGACAGATGTCTATCTCAAGATTTAATTTAAATCCTGCATATAGCAATAAAGTTAGTGATCTTGCTTCTATCCTGGCTATGTGGACCTGTGTCTGCCTAACTCACTCAGGTCTGCTTCATTCAGGACAGATGACTGCCTGTAGCCATGACTTTTTACCTCTGCTTTGCCTCAGATGTGCAGTGTGGATGTGGTGGATAAAGGAGAATTTTTACAAAAAAAAAAAACAGGAATGGTTGTGGGATTTTTGTTTGTTTGTTTGGTGGGGGTTTGTTTGTTCATTTTGTTTATTTGCTTGTCTTTTTTTTGGTGTTTGTTTTCTGAGTCGCAAATGGACAACTGTGTTCATTTCCATTGGCCTCTTCCATAACAGAAGGGAAGTCCCCTCCTTTGGGATTTCCTTTTTGAAGTCTTGTACCTGTATATTTTCATGTGCTTTTATGATTGTTTCCAGCAGGGTGGGGGGAACCAATCTTGTGTCTGTGAGTTTTATGCCTTTCCAAACAGGCACTTCTGTAGTAATAACAGGTATAGTTCTTTTTTTTGTTTTTAAGAACAGAATCACATGCTGAGCTTGCATGAAGTGATTTTCTGTTGCCTTTGGTAAGCTGATTTACATAAGCTAAGATTTGATTTATGTGGTTTTTTTTAAAAAAATAATAGAGCACTTCTGTTTATTCACCTATTCTTTATGCTTACATTGAGTAACACAAATTTAAACTTGTGAAGATCATTTCTGGTGCACTGTAGTAGAACTGAAAGGTGCGATTATGCGACATACTGAACCTGATCAATTCTGGGAGAAAACAAGCAAGCAGAGTAGCAAAACTCTACCATGAAATATCAAATCTGGCTTCTGTTTTTTCTGTGTGGATGGACAACTGATTGTCATTCACACATTGATACTTCTGGTTTGTACCTTCTAAGTTTGGTTTGCTTTGTGATTTTTGCAGGTAGGCTACTCGCTAGCCAGCAATTTTACAACATGTTTGATTTTCTTGAATGTTAGGAGTCTTTTTTTTTTTTTAACAAACCTGCAGTACTAATCTATTTGAAAAGTACATGAGATGCAGTAATTGTAACTTGAGCTGTATCATTCTTGTCTTGACATTAAAGAGGGCGGCCAAAAACATACAGCTCAAGCCATTTTTCCCACAGCCAGGTAGGAGGTGTTCCTTCCATAAAGTGCCTTCCCCCATTTCCATTCTTGCTGTCTGCTTCTTTCCAAGCCTTTATGCCAGTCTGCAAGCCCAGTGAACACCTGTGTTTTATCCCAGGTCTGTGATATTCCTTTGCCTCTCAGTATCAAGGGATTTAGAAGCCATGTCTAAACAGAATGTTTATTTAGACTGTTCTCTTGAAAACTTAACTCTGATCATGATCATCAGGATAGAAGCACATTAACAAGTTCTTGAGTTTTCCTCTTTCATCTTCAGGGAGTGAATGTTCATTTCTTTCTTCGGAGACATGTCAAAGCAGCTGCTTCCCATGGTATCTCCTCTAGGATGGACTTAAATTTGAAAGTTATCTTTTATGTTTTCATGTAACTCATTGAAAAAGGTTACTATCAACTCTAGTAACATGTAGAAACAGCTCTCTTAGTCTCAAGGAACAGATGTCCCATGAAAATATATCTGTATAGGTACAGCCTGAAGAGTGGAGAAGCAGTTGCTCTAAGGTTAAGTAGCTGCATTCTGTTAAGGTTAAGAGGACTTATGAAATTAGTGTAGAGCTTGTAAGCAAGTTGTTCTGGATCAGGACTTTGCTCGGTTGGCAGGTGGGGAAAGATTCTGCCTTTTTTCCTCTTCTCCTCTAACTGCTTAATGCTTTGACACCATGTTCTGCAAAAGAGATTTTGGGCTTTCCCATAAGCAGGGATAGAAACTACGGTGAATTCTAGTGTCTGCTCCCAACAATTAAGCATCTATTTGTGAGTAACTTATTTATAAATAAATGGAGAAGAGCAAGAGGAAGTTTGAACATGCAGTTTTATTGTTGGAACACCAAAATGTTCAAGTAAGTGAGTTGACAGAGAGTTTACAAGCACACTGACTCAACAGAAGAAATACTACAGCTTATGCCACTTGAGCACATTGGCACTCTGTGAAAGAATCTGTGTCTTGTAGATGTTGATGATGGTTCTGGCTGGGGATGCTTTTCTTTATTTTTTACTGTTGCAGTGAAAGCCATTTCTGCCAGCTCCAAGTTACTTTTGCCAACCACAATACTCCATTACAATATTTTAGAATTTCAAATTAACAAGAACGGCTCCTGCAATTGACCTGGAGCTGAGGCCTAAATGTTATGAAACAAATTAATAGGCAAGAAAAGAACAAACTTGTGGGGTTAACAGTTGCAGTTATTTAAAATGTTTTAGTTGCTTTAGATACTATCAGTGCTTTTTGCAGAAAGAGAATACCTCCCAATTAAAGCCTATAAACTTATGTCCACTTTCAAACTTTGAAAGAGATCTGCATAATTAGTGGCTTCTGGTGTTGCAAAGAGATCTGTCTGCACAATCTGCCTTTTCCCATCTTTGCACTTTGCTTACAAGTCAGAGGTTTGCCTTCCTCTGCATTTAGGATGATGCCAAGCGAGTCACCGACGGCTGGCTCAGTCCCCCCACCCCTATGCACCAAGCTGGGCACCATATTCCTCATCCATCCCTCGGAGAGGGCAGGAGGGGGCAGCAGCTCCAGTACTGCCTGGAGGGGAATTGGCTGCGGGTGGATGGATCTTCTCTTTGGCTGATCTTGTGGCACAACAAGCGAGCTGGCATGGCAGTTGAAGTGATGAGATGTTGCTGCATAGATGACCTTCCCTCAAGCAAGCAATGATGGCAGCCAGCAAAGAAGCCATTACCCCAGCAGCCTCTGCTTCCTCCCTGCTTTGAGCTTCTGGGTTCTAGTTGCTGCTCTTGTTGTGAGCAAACGAGAGCTGGCGAGGTGTCCTGCCGCGTGCATGATTAGCAACGCCTCTTGCAGACTTTGCTGTGTCTTCCTGGTCTCTTGGACTTGGAAAATGCTCAGAGAGAGTCACAGGGTCTGATTGCCATTGTTTGCATAAAGCCCCTTTTTATTTCTTGCATCTGTGGAATTCACTGAATGTAAGTAATCTCTGGTTTAGCTGTAGTGAAGTTGCCAAAATGGTAACAAGGGTGAATTTGGCCCTGCAAATGGCATGTGAAGTTCATCATAACCCCTCCTGCCTTTCCAGCATCCGCTTCCTGGAACCTGACTGAAATCCTTGTAATAGCTGAGGTTTGAAAATGCAATTTCATGCTCAGTAATTGCAGATTCTTAAGTTATTTAAATCCTAAGCATCGTGGAAAACAACAGCTGATCCTAGTGTGACAGGGCTCTTCTAACCCCAAGGACACCCATGGCTGCTCCTCCAGATGCCTCTTCTGTGCGGTGTGCCTGCATCAGGTGTTGTATTGAGTCAACCCCGAGCCGGGAGGCCGAAGGACGGGCCACAATGCAGATGTACAGTGAGGTGGGGGACAGTTTGAGCTTTACACAGTGAAAATCTACATGTTCAATAATTAGGTTTCATCCTTACTCAAGTAAATTTCTCATTAGATTCAGTGGAACTTGATTAAAACCTTAGTACTCGATCCTCTATTATTTTGCAATCTGACCTGTAGCAAGAATATTGACATGGATATATAAATATATCAGTTGCAAATTACTGAACTTAATGAGTATGTTTTAGTGGTAGAAAAAAAAGCCTGGTTTGGTTTAGTGAAAAATGTGGACTGAGGTTTTGATTCTGTTCACGCCGATAACAGGGCAGGAATTGTCTGAGTGGAACCTGCAGAATTCAGTGCTTTGTTGCTCTGGCCCAGGTTGTCCTGGTTGTGCTGCAGGTGCTCTCTTTCCCAGGGACACATTTGGGAAAGAGAAACAAGCCTTCACGTTGTCAGTTAGAGGGATCATGAACTGAACAGTGTGAATCCTTTTGTTTTTACACTCTGCTCATTTGCCATTTTCACCCATGGAACAAGTCTTGAGGTCTTAGCCTGGAGCCGGTGCTGGTTTCTCAACAGTGTTCCCAGAAGGGGTCAAAATCGTTTGAGTGTTTTAGACTTTGGATGTGGTTCAATTTCCATAGGTGTAAAATACCTGTAGCTTTAGGGCTATGCTACTAAAAACCCAAGATAAATTCTTATCTTTCTCATTGAGGGACTCCAGGAATTTCCTCATACAGTGGTGTCCAAGAGCTCCAGGGCTGATCCTGGGACACAGGTGCCTTCTGCCTTCTCCCCTCCCTCTCCGCAGGGCAGTTGAGCACCGGGCTGCAAACCCCATGGTGTGTCCCACCCGAACACCACTCTGGTGTCCCTCCCTGGTGCAGGGCACCTGATCAACCTGGCTAGCTTTTGGGGTAGGACCAATTGAGGGAGCTCAAGGAAAATGTTAAATCTTTGATCTGGTCTAGTAAACTGGCAGTTTAATTATCAAGTGGCTATTCCTGTCAGTATTGCTGTGCTGCAAGGCCCTCCCCTCTATTTATCATACCTTTCAGGAGCCCATGAGAGGAAAAAATCCACCTCCGTTATCATTTGGTGGTCCAGTCAATATTGTTTTGAGTTAATACTGAATGAGAAGCTAGCAGTTTTTATCTCCTTGTTGACACCAGCTAGCAAGTATTTCTTCTCATCTTCTTGCTCTCAGAAGAAAGCTTCTGATTGAAAAAAACATGAGTGGCAATAGAAATAGCATAATTACCGGCTACTGGTAGAATACAGTCTAGTTTGTTACAGGACTCCATTTAAAAATCCCTGTTACAGAAATTGTATGCAATTTCATGCTGTTTCTAGTTCTTACAGATAAACAGTTGAATTAAGCCAGTTGGTAAGAAAGCTGTGAAGAGGTACTTTGCCATTTTCAGCGTTCTGCAGTTGTGTATATCTAGCTTTTAAAAGTGAAGGCAAAGTGAATAACCACAGCTGGTTGTCAAAATGCATCCCGTGTAGAATACAAATATCAGAACTGCCCAGCGTGTCTGCCAGTACACAGTGGCAAACAGATCCTACTCCAGCCAAAATGTATGAGCTGTAGGGATGGCTGGGGGCCTCAAAGGGCTTTTCCAGGTTGGTAACAAGCGGCTCTGAGTCCTGGTACTCATCTGGGGCAGCCAAGCAGATGCAGGGTGGGCACGGTGGCTGTCCCTTGGCCCATAGCCAGACAGCATTCTGACCCTGGGGCTGTGGGCACGCAGCGATACGGGAAGTGTACAGGTCGCTGTGACTAAGGGGGAACAGGCATCTGTTTTATCCTACCAAGGGTAGCAGTTTGTACCTTACACGTTCTGTTTGTGAGCTGGATAGTTCTGTGCATGGCGCAGGTCCTTACTGGACTGAATACATCCTGTCAATTTATATTGCTTCTGGACTTCCAGAGCTGCCCAATGTGAATGATAACTTGGAGAAGAGGCACCGAAGTGACCTAGCTGGTAAAAAGTGTTGTGTTCCTTTGAGGTGGCTTTGTTCAGACTTTCTGCCATTTCTGTGTAAGCAGTAGCAATGTCAGTGCGATCAGTGGCAAGTTGAATTTGATGTTTTGATTATGTTTGCCTCCAGCTTCCCCCACCAGAAGTAACCATGGTAATTTTGAACCGCAAAGCCTTCTGGCAGATGTGGGAAAAATGCCTGTGGCTGCAGGTGCTTGTGGTCTTCCTGATACCTCAGAGCAGCTCATAATGTCACAGCCTCAAGCTTCTACAGGCGATCCAAGTGATGAGACAGCACAACAGAGAACTATAAGGCTTCTGAAAGGAAGCTGATATTTCTGGCTTAAATCTGCTACAAAAATCAAGAGCTGAATAGTATCTTGTAAGCCTGGGTGTGTTTTGTGTGGGTTTGGAATGTGGGAATCTCTTTATCATGCTTCTATGACACTTTGGCACAAGACCACCTCTCAAGATAAACAACATAGATACTTAGGCTATCATTTAAATAAACCAACAATAAAACCCCAAAAACTGAAAACCAAAACAAAACAAAAACAAACTGAAAACCAAACCAAAAACACAAACACAAACAGAGTTTTGACTTCAAAACCCTGAGCTCACCAAAAAAGGAGGTAAAGGCTTCACCTTTCCTGAAGTGGAAGGCTGTCTGCATGTTGTAATCACCTGAAAATTCCCTATTTTTCTACCAAAATACTGTATTATATTGATGGTGTGTGTTCGTGTACTAGAACCAGACACAAAGGTTAATGAGTGTTCTTGCTTTTGAGTATTTTTGAATTGCTTTTGAATCTGCCTAACTCAAGACTGTAACAGATTTCTAAACAAAAGAATTGAGGATATGGGATGCTATTGACAGAAAGAAATGAATAAGCATATGATGAATCCAAATAAATATCAAAGTCACATCTACTTCACAACACAGCCTTGATAAGAAGACTGCATTTTTGAGTGGCAGAGGTATCGGGAACCTTGGCTCGGTAGGAATTTGTACTTGCACTCAAGAAAAAAGCAGTGTTGTATAACAAGCTTTTACCTGATGCGTTACTGATTTTGTTTTGACTAGTGAAGAGTAGGAATAGTTCCAAGGAATAAAAGCGTGGAATTTTTTATGCAAAATGAAAAGTAAACTGAAGAAATGTCAGATAAAATGATCTCATTAAATATGAAGGAAAGATAGAGGGCAATTTGTCAGCATAAAAATACAACCCTGGAACTGGTAAGATTGTAGAGCCAGGCTCCTCAATAACTTGTGGCTCTTTGACATAGCTGCATCAACACAGTGTGTCCATGAAAGCAGCTAAGCCTGATTTATCACTGTTTTGTCACAAGAGTACCACAGAAGGCCAGGCCCTAACAGGAGATATGCCTTTTTTTCTGCAATACAGTTGTCACAGACAGTGAAGTGAGGATTTTAATTCTCTATCTCACTGAAGCCAAGAACATGTGGGAAGACAGTTGAAGGGTAGAAGCTTTGGAGCTTCTCCCTACAAAGAACTGCCCTGAAAGGGACAGGTGGATGCCAAACTCACTTCCGATGGAGGTCCCAAATCCCTGCATACTTCATGAACTGTAGTTGCTCTGAGGATTTGGCTTTCAGAAGCTGTGAAAGGTAAAATAAATTACCACCAACTCTGCTGCTTGCTTGCTTTTAAACTGAACATATTCTTCTCAAACAGAAATATAATTATGGACTCTGAACATTTTATTTAGCCAAACTGAAAATTATATTCTCTGCAAGCTGCTTTAAAGCTAAAATTAAAAAAAACCCACCTAATTATAGCAGCAGTGTAGAGGAGGTCTGCTGGTATATTGTACAATATATTTTGACAGCTGCTTTTTACTGGAAGATTGTCAAGGTCTTCACAAAAATATTTTGAAGTTCTTAAAATGGGAGAACACAAAATCTGTAGTCATCATGTAGCCAGCAAAGACAAAAGGACTTGTGCATTTGGTTGGGCTGGGCTTATAACAATGGTTTATAGTATATTCTCATCTTTGCTAGGTTCTATTTTCAGAAGCTTTGCTGAAGCTATAAAGGATGGAACACTACCATTATTTGGCACATAGAGAAACTCTCCAAAAGCGTTTGTAGGATGAGAGGCATTTCAGATGTTTTTAATTTTAAGGATTTGGCACGGTAGGTTCATTGTTATACTTATGGTCAATAGGACTATGGGAGATGGGGCAATTAGAACAGTGAACAAAATCCATCCGTAACCCCTTCCTCCCTTACTTCCATAGCTGTTACTGTGTATATGGGGAGTCCTCAGACTTTACTGCTGAAAAGTCTAAGGAATGAGGTTCTAGGTACGTGTGTCATGCAACTGCTGTAAATATGAAAGCACACCAAGCTGAGAGGGCATGTGGAAGAACAAACAGACAGAAGAGACAAGAGGGAGAGATGTCCCTGTGCTAGGCTTTCAGACACAAAGTAAAAAATTGGCGCAGGGGGTTCCTGCAGCTAGAAGTAAATGCTGATGGTTTGGGGTCTGCAGGAACAGGTTCTCTGTGTAAATGCTGTGTGTGTGGAGGAGAATTTGGTCTCTCTCTCCCTCAGCCCTACCATTTTGCACCAGTTCTCTTTCTTTTGCCCTTGTCTAATACTGATGCAGTGTCTCATGGCTTCTGCCTCTCTCTCCGTTGGCTGTACAACCGGGAACAGCCGCGTTGCCACCCCTCACCCAGGAGGGCCACCCGCTGGCTGCGAGCAGAGCCGGGCACGGGCTCTTCCCACGGCAGCAGCATACCAGAGGGGTGCCTCAGTCTCCTCGCCTTATCTTTTGCGTAGGGCACTGTGGGATGGAGGCCTCCAACTTGCTGGCTCTTGTATCTTTTCTTTGGGTGGGAACGGAGGGTTACAGCAGGCAGCACATCTGCAACAGGATCAGCTGATGAATCACATGCTGCGAGGGAGCGGGAGCCACCAGGACTGCGGCGTGGGGCACGGCGTGCAGGCGGCTGCCTCTGGCAGAGAGCGAGTGAGCATGTGGCTGCTGGGCCGCGCCGCTGCCGCCTCTCCGTGTGGGCGAGAGCCTCCGTGCGGGGTCGCCTGCGCCTTGGCAGCACCGGCTTTAAAGATTCTTATCGAGGCATTGTGTTATAATCTGAGGTGGTGGTTTAGACTAGTCAAAAGATAATGTTAATTTCTGGAATACTTAAGAACCCAGTATATGTTTGGTGAACAGAGATTTTAAATTGTTCTCAGTGAGGAAGACACATGGCTTTGGCTTCTCGGGAGTCATGGAGCAAATGGTAGTTGGTGTACACGCTGGATGGGCATATTTTTGACTCTTAAAAAAAGTAAAGGAATGAAAGAAATCATAAGTTCTTTCCTTCATATGGAGATAGCAGCCCATTCTTGGGGCATCTTGGAACATTTGCTTGTTCAACAGGTTTGAGAGAATAGCAAAAAGAAACAAACTTCCTTCACATATGGGCTAAAGGAAAATTGGAGTCTTACCAAGGTAGCCAAAAATCACCTTTCTTTAGAGGGCTGCCAGAACAAAAGATTGAGACAGCTGAGAACTTGGGTTCAAAAGCAGTGAAAGATGTTCCTGACAATGCAACTGTGAATAGTGGATGTGATTCTCACCTTAATAAGTTGCAGCCTTTCCCAGAAAATCTTTGGTGCC
The DNA here is from genome assembly GCF_000691845.1 of Merops nubicus. Taxonomy (NCBI): domain Eukaryota; kingdom Metazoa; phylum Chordata; class Aves; order Coraciiformes; family Meropidae; genus Merops; species Merops nubicus. Next base: position 25,627 of record NW_008623850.1, read on the forward strand.
AGATCTTTTGTCCAAGTGAGACATGTCTGCAGAAGGAAAATTGGAATGAATTGAATAATGTTAATAATTGTTTAATAGATAACTCTTCCTGGGAGATGAATAACCTGTTATTCTTACAAAAAAGCAGACAGTATTTTCTTGATGACCTATGTAGGCAAATTCATCTGCAAGTTATACCGTGTGTGATTTTGGTACCACGACTGAATGCATTTCAATATTCACTTATTCAGCTGATGCTTATTTGCATCAACTGACATTGAGTCAGACTTCAGGGGAGTGAGATTTCCTTTGATTTCACTGAATTGTGAAGTACATTCAAGATAACTTTTTCTTTTCAAAGAAAATGTGCTGGTATGCATTCCAGAAGCTTTTACTAGAATTTCAGCAGCAACACCATGGAACTATCCCAGGTGCCCTGTTATTTGTTACTAATATCATTAGTCTAAGAGCGTAACTGTGTGGAAAATAGCGCTAATTAGGATTACCGCTTGCTTGGAACCCGCTCCTTGTTGTGAATAAGTAATTTGGTCATGTCCTTGCAATGAGTCCTTGGATTCAAGGTCAAGAGTTGTGTTTTGCAACTGGGGCTTAGGGCTTGTCTGCCAGAGGAGCTAGTATGTGAGAAATAAGCATGAAGTCTTTGATGTGACAATGCCTCCTGTCGCGTGGCAGGGTGTCATTGCAGGGAACCACCGTGTTTAATTCAACAGTGGATGCTTCCTGCTGGCATTTCATAGGCTACGTTGGTGTGAATGACTGAGTACAGCAGCTAATGAACTTCTCTAGAGCTGATGAGGTTTTTATGAGGAAAGTTTCAGCTTAAGCTGGACAAAGCTATGACTGTAGAGGACATTGTATTACCGCACTGACCTTTCAAACTTCTGGCAAAGGCAGTAGCGGTACCTGTGGGATGGGATGTTGCGTGGTGAAACCAGACTGCTTGCCACAAAAGCCCACCCAAAGCTGCAGCTTGCATGCCTGAGGATGGGAAAAGCATTCTGTCTTTCTTCCACATAGCTATCCATCAGGATCCTTAATTCCCTTGAGTGTTGTGGGAAATGTGATTAAGTTGGCATGGCATGAGGAGGAAAGTGGAGGGGGAAAGGAGCTGCATGTGCTCCCATCCCCAAGCAGTGTACCAGCACAAAACCCAGCCAGCTCAGAAACTACTGCCAGAAGCAGAGATCACACGGGTGTTTTTTAGGGTGTTTGTGCACTTTTTTTTTCTCCACTTGTTAATTGTTTGATGATGGTTGTTCAGTGGAAGTTTGTGTGACTGTGCATTAATATTTACAGGGCTTATGGAAGAAATGCTTTTTGTGAAGGGATCTGTCCTGGTTTTGCTGGGATAGGACCCTAGGCCAGCCATGGTCTGCGGGTCGTTTGCAGTTTGGTGGCAGCCAGGGCAGCTGACCCAAGTTGGTTACAGGTGCATCTCATACCAGAAACATCACACTCAGTGTAAAGGGGGAAGTTTGGGGAGGGTGGGGTTCCTCTTCTTACATCTTTTCCTGCTTCTCCCGGGCTCACTTACCATCCTGCTCCCAAGGATGCTTTCCTGTCTACTGTGAGTGCCATACGTTTGCTAGGCTGAGTATAACTTTGTATACTTTATATTGGCATTGGTATTACCTTGGCTGTTTTGTTAAACCCATTCTTACTTCAACCTTCTGGTCTCTGCTCCTTTTCCCAATATCCTCATCCCCCTCTGTCTTCCTGGCTGTGAAGGGATCATTGGGTGATAAGTCAACTGCTGTGGTTTAGCCCTGGACTTGGGCTAAACATAGACAGCATCTTGAACTGGCGTTCCAAAAATATATTTGTACATTACAGAAAGCTCTTATTGGACAGACTTCTATGTACAACATCTAACCGGTACTTAGAAGAAAGGGCCAGCTCAGGTTATATGTAGAGCTTCATGTTGGATCTGATTAATGACCTTACAAATCCTAGCACATGGATTGTTTTGTGGGTGTTTTTCTACCCAACGAGTAGTCCTCTTGGTTTGCTTCACCTGACTTTGTTGAGTGGGAGCATTGCTCCACCTTCCTCTGGTAGTTCCGTGTAGGG
>NW_008623850.1:27727-29229 GCF_000691845.1 Merops nubicus
TGAGAAGCTATCAGAATAATAGTTGAAGAAGAAAATGGTGTCTTCAAGAGCTGTAAATAAAGGCAATGGTTGGGTCAAAATGCATGAGATATTAATCTCATTTCCTGATTTCTGTGGCCATGTTTCAGAAAGTTGTGTGTTCCTACACTAGCTGCATTGCAATGGGTTTTTCTTACTAATATGTGATTTAGTTAAACGTGGGCATTTTGATATCAAATGCACTAGATGGTGAGGATCTTGTTCAAAGTTGAAGGGCTGTTTAATCTAGTCCTACTCTACAGGATTTACAGGAGCAGTGAAGTGCTGGGTATTTTCCTCACTAAGATCCTTTTACACCTATCATAGTACCGGAAAAAACAAAACAAAACAAACAAACAAAACCAACCAACCAACCAAACAAACAAAAAACACACAAAACAAACAAACAAAAACAACAAACCAGCAACAACAAACCAACCCTTAAACAGTGTGTCAGCTGGAGCTTTACAATGATTTAAGAGTTTGCAATTTAACCAGAATCAGAAAATGTGTTTTGAACTCTGAACTTGGAATCCAGATGGGTTAGAAGTTGTAGGACTTGGCCTGATCAGTGATTTATAGATGTTCAAAAGATGTTGAACAAGGATTTTTGAGGAGAAATGTAAACACCATATGTTTATATTACTGATCCTTTGATGTGAAAATCTATTCAGAAGGTGCCAGGGCACTATCAGAGAACATCATCAAGAACATCCCGATGTGTATTTCTGCGGCAGGCATTTCACACTGTTTCTCTGTGGGATTACACCTTACTGAGAATACCTGTCAAGACACAGTGGTTAGTGAACTTTTCAGAGCTAAAGAGGTTTGTACAGGAAACACAGCTAGGGTCAGGCAAGTAATTCTGAGCTAGCTCCGTTGGTATCAATGTGGGGCAAATTTTCAGACAGTCACAAGTAGTGCCTAAGAAAATTTAACTTGTACCTAAATGAGAAGGTGTTATAATCCGGTACCGGAGGGGTACCGGGTCAGGTTGTTTGTGACTTTAATTTGGGGAAAAGGATTGAGGTCGAGATATCCACGTGGGATTTGTCTTTTGGGGAAAATAGATTGAAGTTTCTTATTATGTTCAATGATTAGTGTTGAGATTAGATGTGTGTGTATATATATATACATATATATATATGTTAGTTCAAAAATAAAATTTATTTTGGTAATGAGGAAAGGGAAAAAGAAAAAAAAAAAAAAGGAGAAGGGAAAAGGAAATTGGGAGAGTCTCCTTCTGGAGACTGAGGATTGAAAGTTATTTGAATTTGGTGTCTAGGGTGATATTGTTGGAAGTTTTGGATTTGTTGTTTTTTAGGAATTGGTGTCCGTGGAGGAATAGTCCTAAGATGGTGGTGCCCGGATAGCCTGTATAGTCCGGGCGCGGTGTGGGTGGAGGAGGTTGTGGTTGTCTGTTCGGGTTTGTCGAACGGTGAGTCATAGACGTTTTGTGGTTCGGTGCCGGAGCTGGGGTGTTC
>NW_008623851.1:0-4921 GCF_000691845.1 Merops nubicus
GGGAGGAATGCTATTTAACCTGACAAAAGGAGAAATAAAATTCCTCAGTCATCATTGTCATCACTCCTGAAGGACTGGTACCAGGACAGCCTGTTTGAAGAGGTAACTAAGTCTATATAGTACTTGCCTGATGCAGCTTTTCCCCAAATTTACTCCTACCTACTTTTGAGGATGGATGACGGATCTCATAGCCCTCTATCAGAAAAGTTGTGTGAATAATTTTGTGTATCATTAACTATTCCTACAGGCTTTCTATAGGGAATTACCAGACAAACTCTCTACTTCATGTAATGAATAAAATGCAATTAAGCTGCACCCCATATTCCTTTCTCCATAGTACATTACAATTTTATGGTAAAACCAGTGACATTAGTTTATTCAAAATCCTCTTTGTAAACACTTGCTCCTTTTTCTCTTGCTGACTTATTTTTTATTTTTGTTCCCTATTTTTTTTTCCATAGCTGAAGAACCTCTAGCTATCAGAAATATTGCTTTGTGAACTGGGCAGAATATTTTGTGACATCTACCATTTTCCTTAATAGCTCTTTGAAATCAGAGTTAGTGACTTCAACTGGTAATCCTTTACAGCAAAACAATTAGCTATGGAAAGAGCTTATAGACTGCTAACATTAACTCTAAGCACAACTAGTATTGTTTATAAAATCCTAGGGAGTTGCCAGGCTTCACAAGCCTCCTAAAAGTGTCAGTCAACCCTATGGCCACTTAGGTAAGGCAGTGCAAGTTGCCTCCTCTGGATGCATCCATTGAGCATGAAATCATCTGTCCCAGATCTTTGTCAGAAATTTTTCATAAAGATCTATTAGCTTTTTACTAAGTCTAATTTTCTGATGTTTTTTCATCAGTGCCTTTCCCAAAGTTCTGTCTTTAAATGATGAACCATCAAAAATCTGAAGTCTTTCCTTCTGTAAATAATATTTTCTTCTCTACCTTTTATTTTTTTTGTTTAATTCTCTTTCAGAAGGAAGCTTAGTGATAACAACTTGGGAGTGACATACGTAGGTAACCTGCAGAAAACAATTCCTCTCAGTGTGAGATTTATGGAGAATATAATTCAGTGGGCCATCAACAGCTGGTCCCTTCCTAGCATCTCAGAGCTGAAAAGAGCTGACTCTGAATGTTTGTAACTTCTAATGTTAATTAAGCGTTCACAAGACTTTCTAATTAATTAGATATACAAGTTTTCAGGTTTTTGAGTGACCTTACAAGCAGTTTCTTCAGCACAAATTAAGGATGTCTATTCTTTTGTATCTTATACAGAACAGAGGAGTTATATGATGAAGAATAAGGACATTTTACATTATTGTGAACAACTACATGTAAACACACCGTGGTGGGTTGACCCTGACTGGATGCCAAGTGCCCACCAGAGCTGCTTTTTTGCTCTGCCTCTTCAGTCAGACAGGGGAGAGAAAATATTATCAAAGGTTCAGGTGTCAAGATAAGGACAGGGAGAGGTTATCCACCAATTACCATCAAGGGGAAAACAGACTCGAGCTGGGGAAAATTAATTTATTACAAATCAACTCAGAGAAGGATAATGAGAAATAAAAACTAAATCTTGAAACACCTCCCCTCTGCACCTCCTCCTCCCTGGGCTCAACTTTGCTCCTGAGTTCTCCTGCACCCCTCCCCAGCACCACAGGTACACTCTGCTTCAACATAGGAAGATTCTATCAGCTTCTCACCAAGGCCACCCCTGTAGCCTCCCTGCTACCAAAACCTTGCCATGCAAACCCAATACACACACACTCCTACATATATAAACATTTATATATAAGTCTCCCCTCCACATATGTATAAATTTATATATTCCAAATGGGCATTCTTTTTCTTAGCTCTTTGCTTAGTATCCAAATTTATAAACCAATAAATCCACTATAGACAACACAAATCCACTCTTTTAGTTAGAGCATTAGCCTCCTCACCTACACAAATGTGCATTTATACAACTTATCCTTTCTGTTTTGAAACAAAAGAGAGATATATATGACACATATTTAAATATAGATCTCTCACAGATCTGGCTTAAAGTAGAAAAAAAAAAGAAATCTTAATCTAAACAAATTTATGGAAATTCTCCAATAATAATAATATAATTTTTATCCATTTTGATACCTAAAAGTATCAGAGTTTTTAACAAGGTCTAACGTTCTAAGGTCTAAGGTGATGCTAATTTCCATTTAAAATCTCCTAATTTAGATTTTCCTCCCTGTACAAAAGAGACCTCTTCAATTTATCCTCCATATAGGGAAAAATGACTGTTCTTGGAGATCCTGCCAGGGCTATTACACGTGGGTGTATGTAGTGTAACCTGAAAGCATAACTGATGAGCATTAGCAGCAGCCTCTAGTCAATCGCTCTTGAGATCATTGAGCAAGAAGCTTAACAGCCCTGATTAAAATATCCATCTACCAAGTGTTCCTGACAGCTGAGCTTGAAAAATGTGCTATGGAAAAGATAATATTAGGAGTGCCTTAAAGAGGACTACATTTCTAATCAATTTTTCAGTTAAGAACAATATAGTGGCTTGAATCATTTTGATATTTATATGCAATTAACTTACTAGAGCCATATTGGATGTAATTTGTGTTTATATGTATATACTACACCTTGGATGAGCTTTGCAGTCGATGTGCTCATAAGTATCCACTACTTCATTTCCTGCAGCAAGGAAGGTTCATATTTCCTCTTTTTTTTTTCATTCTTAAAGCTTCTTCCTAGCAATATTTTTCTAGTCTGTAGAAGAAGCAAGATGTACTTCTCAGGAACCTTTTCATCGTGACAACACTTTGCACCGCAGGCCAAAATAGGAGGATTTAAACTTTAAAAGCCACGTGGGATTTGGAATCGTACTGATCTTTTCTGGCTTTGTTCCATGGGGTGCAAAGACACAAAAGCTTATATAGAAAATCTCACCTTATGCAGCAATTTCAACTCTTTAATTCTTGCTACTAGTTCATTTCTGTAAGTCTCTTGCAGGAATTAATCATCTAGACAGGATAAGTTCTGGCTGTGACCAAAATATCTAAAAAGCTTTCTACAGTCCAGTGTACCCCACAACATTTACAGTTAATAAGGCAAGCTCCAATGATAACAACCTTTCTCTTATCAGGATTTGTATGTGTTTAATGAGAGATTTGATATGATTTTTCACAGGTTTTAATGCTCTAACAGTTTTCTATTTTCTTGTTATTTAAATAAATTTGATTTCCCCTTCTGCCTTAGTTGTGCGTTATCCAAGTTATAATTTTTTTACTTGCAATTAATTTGTTTTATGCTATTAATTTTACTTGCAGATGAGTTGTTTTAACTGTAAAAAAAAAAAATCCTTATATTTATTTCACACATTTGAAAACAAGCATTGATCTTGGAGGACTTTAATCCCTTTTTGCATAGCTTGTTCTTTGTTTTAAATAACTGGACTAGAGGTTCCTCTCTTTCTGCATCTCCACTACAACAGATTGTAAAGCCTAGTGCCACAATAAGAGTTTTCACTCTCACATGACCATGTATATGTATTTTTCAGAAGGCTTGATTGGTACAGGTCTTTTCCAGTCTAAGGAAAAGCCATGTGATTCCATTTGCTGAATTTTTAGAAAGTTAATAAATCTATTTTCATGTTCCAGATTCCATATAAGTTAATATTGTTATAATCACAAAGTAATATATGATAATAAAGAAATAGATATATGATAGTAAGGGAAATTTCAATAGTGACATATTCACAAAGTAATATATGATAATAAAGAAATAGATATATGATAGTAAGGAAATATTTGTGAGATCAAGTCTTTGTCTCTAGGCTTTAACTCTCAGAGGGTGCTGCTTCTCCCTCCAGTCACTGCAATGAATACCTTATTCTCATGCTCTCTTAATTTAAGAACTTTGAAAAAAAAAAAAAAAATCTCTGTCTCCTGGTATTGGAAATAAAGTTAAATTATGTGATAGACTGAGAAATGTGTTGTGGGTTTTGTTCCAGGGTTTTGTTTTGCTTTGGTTTTTTGATATGATTTTAGATTCCTTTGTAGAAAAGTGTCATCTGAGGAATAATTTCCCACTGTTGTTGATAAATCAAGAGGTATAATTGACAAATATGGTTCATTGGTTTCAAGAAAGGAATTCTCTTTGGTGGTGTTAGTACTACTGGAGGAGAAAATCCAAACTCACTGAACAATTTGTATTCTATAGACTTCTTAGTATCCAAAAAATTATCATCTTAAGGCTTTTGGGATTCCTAATGTAGGTGTGTTAACATTAACAATGTGTTAGAGATGTGTTCATAGCAAAAATTGGAAGGAAATGCAGTACTATCATCTATTAAAGCCTGTCACTATTTGACTTAAAATACAAACTTCTTTGTGAGATACTGCTCTAATCAAAACAAGAAACCCAAGGAAATATTCACATATTCCCTCTGAGGGATTCCATGAGGCAAAATAATGGAAACCTCTATGAATAGCTGCACAAAGTTGAACTTCTTACAAATATTTTCATTAGCTCTCTGTAGTGAAATCTATGAGGGTCTACAGTAAAGTTTTCTGGCTGGCTTCACTGTCTTAATAGATCATGAGATTGTAGGGAAGTGAGGGAGTACCTGAACATCAAACAGAGTGGACACTGGCATCTAAAATATCTCCTCCTATACAACAGTAAAAGAAGACAAAATTTGTTTTGCCTAGGTAAAGGAAAATAAACAACTTTTGTGTATTTTCAGCTATGAAAGTAGCATTAAAAGTGAGAAAAGATCTGCACAGTAGTTCCCAATTCAGGCAACAGATGGAAGTATAAGAATAATCCTTATTTATAAGATTATCCAAGTACTGTTCTTGAAAATTCCTCTGTGAAACAGGTCAAGTCTGACAAACAAGTTGATGAGAAGACAAAAGGAAAAAAAAAAAAA
>NW_008623852.1:0-30830 GCF_000691845.1 Merops nubicus
TATATATATATATATATGTATATAAACCCTCTCTACACCAATAAATAGGAGACTACAATTATTTTGTATTCACTTTCCTTATAATTTGCCACTTTCAATAGTTTTTCTCAATTGGCCTTTATTGTAAGACGGGGTCACTTTCGATGTTGCATGTGATACGGTTATCTCCATTCTTTCAAAAGGCAACAGAGAGCAATCTGCATCCCCAAAGACTGGTCACTGAGACTTCTACTGGAGAATCAGATGAATCATCTCTATCCTCTCCATCAACTATAGACAGAAGCCTGAAAGGGTATGTGCAGGAGAATGTCTGTTCTTTTTATATTATCTGATCAAAGAAACCGTAAACGAGAACATACAGAGACAAACCTGACCAGCACTTGGTAAAGTAAGGTTTTGATAAGAACAACTTGGTTAGTCACACTGGTAAGGATATTGGTAAGGATATCTTGAGTGTGAGGATGTTTATCTTCTCAATTGGGAAGATAGGTAAAAGGAGGGAAATAAATGCAGACATAAACCATAATAAATTAGCATTAAGATAAACCATAACCCAAAACAAAACTGACCAGTCACTAATTGATGGGCTATCAAGAAGCTGCAGGTAAGTCAAGATTTTGCAACTCATAAGGGTGCAAATCTGAGGGTCCAGAACACTGGAAGGGGGTTAGTGGGACTATGGAAATAGATGAGGCAATGTACAGAGGAAGGTGGAGCAGGGAGGAGCAGAAAGAGGTGAATAGAAAGGGATATAAAAAGGGCTGATTGCACATAAAATGGAACCAGACAGTGCATTTGCCTGGTTGAGCTCTGCTCCTGATCACCCCAGCCTGTCCTGTCCTAAATCCTTTCTTAAAAATTCTCCATGTAGTCTCACTCTCTACCCCATGTGCGTCGGTGCTGCAAGGATCTGGTGCCAGCTACTAGGGAGCAGTAGGCACATGTGAAGCAAACACCAGTGGCTGGAGCATGGTGGTGGGCCACAGCTCCTGTGCCTGGTGACAGCTGATGGAGCAAGCATCTGTATCTTCCCCAGCTGTGGGGAATGTGCATGTGGAAAATGCTGGAACCCCAGACCAACTCCAGGTCTGGGTAGGGGTATGAGGCAGGTGGAGAGTCCATACTGCTGTATGGGGGACCCATGGGTGTGGGGTGCTTATGGAACAATGATGTGAGTGTTGCATGTGTGCAGCGAGCAACCAGCTGGACCTGACAACAATTCAGGGACCCGGGGGAGGGGGGAGAGGGCAAGGGGGGGGCCAGGATATGGACTGGGCTGTTGGACAGGCAGAAGGGCTGTGCCAGTGCTCAATGGATCCATGAATGTGCCTGTGCTTGTGAACCTGGAGAGTGTGGTGTGTGTGTGATGCACTGGTGAACTTCTGTCTCTGCCATCCAAAAAGGAGGAAGGGTTGTGGCTGTTTGTTCCTGTGGCTGCTGTGAGTCCTGAATGTGGATGCTGCTGAAGCAGTGCCTTGTCTGTGGCTGTGTGACCAGTCATGTCGGCATCCTCTGGGTGTATGTCCCTGTATGTGTGTGTGTGAGTGTGTGAGACAGGTGCTCAGCTTCACTACTAGTTCAGCTTACAAACAAGAAAGTGGCAGCTGCGTCCTTCAACCTGACCCCACTCCTCCAGGCACCAAGCTGAGCTACAGTAGATGGGCAGGAGGGTTTTGGGCTAGCATTGCTGGAGAAGGCAGCTGCTTGTAACATCCTTTAGCAAAGTTTTCTTGAATTTTTCATTCCGAATCATTAAACAAAAGAAAAAAAAATAAATGCTACACCTAAATTTCAACACACATTTCTTAACTGTACATTAAAGAATTAAGATTAATCATGTAGCTATGCAGTTATAGTCGTCAATCTTCAGCAAGATAACCTAAATTTTTTTACTGAATTTACTGACCTTCCATTCTCTCTCCCCTTTTCCTTCCTTTCTGCTGATTCTAGCCTACAGTTTACTGTCAATACGTAAAATAATACCTTAGAGTCTTGTTATTTCTCCAAGATTTGGAGTTACTTCTGTGCCAGTAGATGTTTTCTTGCCTAAAGCTATTTTCCATGCAGTCATCCTGGGACGAGATTTGAATGTGCAAGGAAATTAATCCAGTGTAAGCATCCCCATAAGAAACTAGAAATTTATCTTTCGTTGAGGAAAGGACATCAGTTTTGGCCAACAATGCATACTGCTCTCTGTCTCCAAGCAAATTCATATTTGATTTTGCCTGCAGCTATACTGCACATGGAGACTGTCCATGAGCAGGCTTGGAGCTCTGCAGGAGGACAGACTCCAGGCCATGACCTGGAGTGGTAAATTTTGGTGATAATTTTTTTGTACTTTATTTGCCCTGAGGCAGAAGCTATGGACACATGTAGGCAACAGTTCCTTGGCCTTTGAGGAGGTGTATAGCTCTTTGAAATGAGTTCTTCACCAGACATAGATTACCTTAAAAGGGATGATGTTTTGGAGGCTCAGCAGAGCATGTCCGCATCTGTGTGAAGTGACTTCACAGTGCCTCTGGTGGACTGCAGCTAGCTCACAACTTAGTGCTTGGCTGAGCTCAGAGGGAAACGGACACAGTTTCCTAAGGGAGAGGGTAATTACTTGCTGAAAGGAGGAAAAAAAGCCACATTGTAGCTCCTTCATGTAGCACTATCACAGTAGGACATGATAGATCTTAATAAGCAGATGTATTTTTCAAAAGAAGCACAGTGTTCTTTCATGTAAGGGTGGGAGAGGAGGAAGTCTGACATTGAAGAGGTTTTCAGATGGTCTGGGCAGAATTTTGTAGTAAACAGAGGAAATGTACTCAGCCAGTGTAGCCTATGTAATTGAAGGTAATGAAGTGTTTGATATGATCTATTACCACTCAAAAAATAAAAGATGTGAAAGAAAGCATCTTCGTAAAATATTACAGTCTTATTTCCTTGATGAATTAGAGCTTTAGCTTCCTTCTCTCTGCTTGGCAGAAAAGAAACTGGAGGCCTTCACAGACAAAAAGTTGTTCATGAGCTAGCAATGTGACCTTTCGGCAAGTAAGTCCAACAGCTTCCTGGCTGCATTAGAAGTGCTATGGTGCTTTAAGGGAGGGGATCCTTCCTGTCTGTTCAGGACTAGTGAGATGAATCAGGAGTGCTGGGTCCAGCTCTGGGCTTGCCAGTAAAAGAGAGACATGGACTTAGTGGATTATGGCCCCATTGGAGAGTCACGTTTTGGAGCACCTGTCGTACGAGGACAGACTGAAAGAGAGCTGGGACTGTACAGCCTGGAGAAGAGAAGGTTCAGGGGGGATTGTGTCTTTGTGTATAATGATCTGCCAAGGGGGTAAAGAAGGTGCAGCCAGGCTCAGCTTACCAGTGCCCAGTGAAAGCATAACAGGTAGTCAACACAAACTGAAATACAGGAAATTCCATTTAAAAATAACAAATTTATTTATTTTTTTTTAATGTGGAGGTGATTGGATACTGAAGGATATGGAAGTCGCTATCCTTGGAGATACTAAAAAACTCACCTGCACAAAAGTAATTTCTTCTGTAGAACTCTTCTTTGAGCAGGCAGGCTGGACTAGGTGATCTACCAGCTCAACTCTTCTGCAGTTCTGTGAAACTGTAATACCTGCATAGCAGCTCTCACCATAGTGGAAACTGTTTTTTTTTAGTGATCAGTGATTGGTTTCAGAGGGTGATACCCAGCTTCTTGGGAATAAATGAGCGATGTCTAACTTTTTTTTTCCCAGCTATTAGTTTTTAACAATATGTACTGGTCTCTTCACAGTCCAAAAGTTTGTGCTGGACAGGTTGTTACACAATACTCAGTGAAATATTAATAAGTTTTTTTACACCGTGTTCCACAGCTTTCTCATATGGAAGCTAAGGAAGTATGAACAGTTAGATAGAGTGGAATGTGGCTAGACCATTAACAACAGAATATCTTACGCATTAATACAGGGGCCTGTAATTTTCAGCATCTTGGTCCACCCCTGGGGATGGGGGCATAGTATGCATCCTCAGTGAATCCCTAAGACAGGGAGGGTGACTGACACAAGGACTGGCAGAGCTTCTGTTCAGTGTGAGATTGAAAAGCTTGAAGATTCACCCAACAGAGACTTCATGAATTTCAACTGCAACTAGTCTATATTACATGAGAGGTGGATACCAAATGTATCATCCCTCTGTAGTCAGCACTAGAAAGGCTGCATTTGGAATATGTGTCTGGTTTTAGGTTCCCCGATCCATAGTTGTAGAGGGATGTGGAGAAACTGGAAAGAATCCACTGCTGTATTGCCAAGATAATCAGGACCTATTGTATTGCATATTGTATATGGTGGAGACAGTGCTCTAAATCATGCCTCAGGACATTGCAGGAAAGAGAAACTTAGAAGGCAACCTTCCATTCCAGAAAACTTATACGCCCTGCACTGTGGAATACAAGTATCAACAATGGACTTTTGTCTTTTTGCCTACTTCTCATATTCTCCTGGCAAAATGAAGAGAATTATCATAGAACAGGCTCCTTGCTGATGGGCTTTTCTTGGTTTGCTGCAGGCACTGACATCAGAAACCAACAGAGCTGTGCTCACAAGTTAGAAGTGAAGCCTGGGAGCAGGGGCAGCTCTCCACCCTTCTGTAGTTGCCAAAGAGGATTGCCTGAGACATGTGAATTCAGAATGTTGTACAAATCTGATGGCCTGGATTGGCAAATGAAAAGTCACCAGAAAGAGTTATTTGCTGTTGTAGAATTCTACTGAATTACAGTTTGGATGACAAGAACACCCCCGACTGTCTATGACCTCTGTGGTATAGAGATAACCTGGACCCATAAATTGTTCAATGGGCTCAGATAGCAAGAGAAAGAAAAAAAAAAACGAAAAAAAAAAAACAAAACTATTTTGTTTGGAAAAAAACTCTGAACAAAACCAAACTGAAAACCAAGTAAGGCTATTTCATTCCATAAACACTTCAAAGGTAAACAAGTGAAGAAAAAATGCTTTGAGGTAGCTGTAGCACAATTCAAACATTTAGCTAACCTTATCCTGGATATTGGAGGACGAAAGGTAAGCCCTTAATTTATCATCAGAATATGTAAACTAGAAATTCAGTGGAGGCTGCTTAGGTATACAGACTTAGTTTGTTTAAATGTATTCAGTAAATCCATGTGACTGAGTACAAATGGAGCTAATATTAAGAAGATGCAAAAGCCTTGCACTTCTCTTTACAGAAAAATAAGGATAAGAATGAGAAGGTGACAGTGGGACTTTGGTCACATGCAGAGATTAAAAATATGTGTCCAGAAAAGGTGAGTTTATTTTGAAATTTGTTGAATAGCAGCAACAGGCGATACATAGGCTTGCTTATTCCACTGCATACTGCTCTCTAAATTTTAGTAGATGGTGAGGGACATGACTCTTGTCATGCAATACTCTGGTCAAAATTTAAAAAAAAATGTTTGGGGTATATGATAAGTAAGCTGACACTGATCAGGCCAAATGAGTTAAGAGAGCACAAAATCAGTGGTGAACTCTGCTTTTCTGTAACTGAAACATATTAGATGCAGATACTAGAGGATGGAGACCACTGTAATGACACTGTGAAGTAACAGACACTAAATAGGTAGAGTCATTTGAAGGCTCCGACATTCTGAATCATCTTTATAATAGCTAATACTGCTGCTTATGATATAATACTATTACATGTGAGAGAGAGATGACACAGATCCAGAGGAATAACACAAAACAATTCAAATCTCCCCTAAAGGGAGAAGGAACAGGAAGTCTACTTTCAGCCGTCTGAACCCTTCTTATTATATCCCATCAAGGCCAATTCTCTTCCTAGGCATACCTAGCATCCACACTACCTTTGCAGGCCAGGGTAGTAGTTACAGTCTCACGTGTTGCCACTTCCCTTAGGGGAAAAGTAGGGCTGTAAAGTTAAATGATGGAGCTACATATTCAGCACCACTCCTTCAGCTGATTTCCATTATTTCTGACAAAGGCAAAGTGTTAATGAGAAACTTGAAAGCTCCTCAGCAAAGTTACTATTCCCAGCAGTAGCCACTGTAGTCAATTTGTTGGTTTGACTGTGCCTGGAACTAGCATCTAGATGCACGAGTACTAGACAATTTCTTCTCACCCTGCACTACAGTGATTTATAACACTGCAGACAGGTAGTAGGCAGTTGAAAGATATTATACAGATTTTAAGAACCCAAAACTGAGCAAGACAAATGTTCCATTGGAAGGGAAAAGAAAGCAATTTAAGTTTTTACTCCTGGTGCAGTGGTGCACATTCCCAAATAAACAACCTAGTTTTCTAGCAAAGAAGCAAAAGGAGTCTTTACTGACATCACAGTATCTGTGAGTAATGCTTCCTGCCATCTCTGACTGTCTTAAGAATCTATTCTGTCATAGCTACCAGTGGCTGGTATCAGTTGCTCATGCTTCTGTCACCTTTCAACCTAACTGCAGCAGTATAGTCTCTTGCCACGAAGCTGTTAGCATTGAGGAAACCCCAGTGTGTACAGAACACTGCAGTGTAACTCCTTAGCAACAATGCCTATTATTCTATCAGGCAAGTTTCTTGATCCTCTTTCTCTTGTATCACAGTGAATCCCAGTCTCTTCCCTTATTAGGAGGCTTTAATAGGAGCGCACAGCAGTGGGAAGAAGTAAGGAAAGGATTGAGAAATGCTTTTTTCAGAAGACTCAGTGCAGTTGTGATTTTCTAATACTGAGCAGTTTTCCACAGGAAAAAAAATACACAGCTTATCCGTCCTGAGAGTGTTCTCAGTGTCCATCTCACGATGATAGAAAGAACAGCTCCAGAAGCTCTGGGCCACTGTTGCATACCTCCTACTTTAAACACATTTCTAACTGTATATAACAAGCAACTACTAAGGTATGGGTGTTTACAAGATTTAAAAAGCCTGCAAGTGTTTCACTGCATATAGTTCTTCACAAGAAGAATATAAGAGAACAAATACATTGGAGATGTTTGTCGCCTTATTTAACACATTTCTCAGAAACTAGAGTGGTGAGCACTGTACAGCAACCTACCTTGAAGAGATTTGAACAGAAGTTTAACATGACATGTAAACCTTGCTATAGGATCATAATCTCTTCATAATTCCAAGTCTGTTTTTTTCTCAAAAAGAAAAAGAAGTTGTTGAGGTTTTCCTGGAAAAAAGCTGAAGAAAAAGTTCAAGATGGTTATGTAAATCAATAACTTCATAATTAAAAATGTAGTAAAATGTACTTAGAACACTATTGAATTAAATCTGTGGAAAAATTCACTGCAATAATTAAAATTGAAATAATGTAAATATTTCTAAGTCTCTAAAGGGCACTGTTGTTCCGTAACAGACTTTATTTGATTTGATAGAAATGACTAATAAAACCATTAACATGAGCTGATTTCTGAATCACTGGAAGGGATTTGCAAGATTTCTCTAGAAAGTAGTGCTTATGTTTCGTTACAATCAATCAGTCTTGTTAAAACAACTTAAATAGAAAAGCTAGCAATCTGGGAAAAGAAAAACAAACAAAAAAACCGCAACCAAACAACCCAGAAGATAGATCTTGCTATCTGCTGTGAAAGAATTACACTGAGGCATTTAAGAAAGGGTAGGAATAAAAGAGGTTGCTTGGCTATATTCCTATTTGCCAGCCTACATATGTCATTATAGATGACATTGATTCATTATTTACTAGCTGTAGTGGAGTTCACTCTTTAAATCTAAAACTAAACCAAAACCCAGTAAAATCAATGCATACAGAATATTTAATGTAGTGTTGTTATTGGTGAATCTTCAGAAATCTGAATTTTTGCGTTTGCATTCCACTAATTAGGGACTTGCTTTGATTTTTTTTTTTTTTAATTTTTTTTTTTCTTCCACCTCCTGCCCCACCAATCCAGGACAAGCAGGCTCTGTGTCAGAATAAATTTCAGATAAGATGTAGGTCCTTGAACAATTTGATGACAAATAATCTTTAGATCAATCTGATGAGAAGAGATTTCTTCAAGGGAAAGGAGACAGGGAAAGGAGACAGAGAAAGGAAAGGGAAGCCTAGAAGTATGTGTTATTAAAGCATCTGATAGAGCAAATTCACCGCAGTGAAGAACCTAGTGTAAATGGCTGTAGAGCACAATGAATTTATACCTGCAGCACCATTGATAGTGGTCTGAGAAGAAAATGAAGAAAAATACTTCCACTGAAACGTTCTTGAATACCTTGTAGATATGACATATTGCTATAACTACCTGATATTTGGGGCAAATGCTTAGTATCAGAAGTCCTCATCACAGAAATCACTGATTATGTCCTGTCATACAACTGTATTATGAAAGGTGAAATTTATAGTATGATTCTCATTAGCTGAAAGTTAACAAAATTATCACAGAGAGAAAATGTGCAAAC
This sequence comes from Merops nubicus, assembly GCF_000691845.1. Classification (NCBI taxonomy): domain Eukaryota; kingdom Metazoa; phylum Chordata; class Aves; order Coraciiformes; family Meropidae; genus Merops; species Merops nubicus. The sequence goes on from NW_008623852.1 coordinate 8,412, forward strand.
TGTGTTTGAAGGCAGCCTCAGGCTACCTGAACTCATGCTGAAGAGGAATAAAACTCATTTCTTAACATCTCTGGTTTTGTCACATGCCTAGACTAAACTGGCTTCAAGCATAGCAAAAGTAAAATTGCTGCATGGGAAAGCTGACTAGTAGAGCAATTGAAGAACTGTGTTGGTATTGACTGTGTTTTTTAATCCTGAAGTCCTGTAAAATCAGGCTGATCATGGATGAAGTAGTAGAAGCAGCAAGCCACAATACCCTGAACACCCTGATTTCTTCCTTCAGCTTTCCTCGTCTCTACCCTCGCCTTTACAACTCCATTTCTGGTGGCAGGAGTGACTTGAACTGTTTTTTGTTTTGTTTTGGTTTTTTTCTGGAGTAGCAAAACTGCTAAGGAGCTCCAGTCTGTGTCTGTGCCAAGATCCAAGAAAAGGAGGCATTATGGATATAGACTTGGCTTCATTCCCATAAATGTAGGCACAGCTGACTCTGAGCATCTCTTATATAATAAGACAAATTTTAAAGGCAGTAAAATCTACAAATATTCTTATCTTATAGCCTCCTCTTCCTGACTTTCGGGTACACAGTGTGGATGTAAAGACTCCCGCTGTTCCTCTTCTATGAAGACAGGTTGAGACAGCTGGGGTTGTTCAGCTTGGAGAGGAGATGGCTATGGGGAGACGTTATGGTGGCCTTTCAGTATTTAAAGGGTGCTTATAAGAAGATGGGGAGAAATCTGTTGCCTGTAGTGATAGGACAAGAGGTAATGGTTTTAAGTTAAAGGAGGGTAGATTTACATGAGATAGAAGGAAGAACTTTTTTACAATGAGAGTGGTGAAACACTGGAATATGTTGCCTTGAGAGGCTGTAGATGTTCCATCCACAGAAATATTCAGTTAGATAAGGGGGATTGAATTGGATGAGCTTTTTAGGTCCCTTCCAATCCAAACTATTCTATGATTCTGTGATCACCGCTCTCAGTCCTGTTCCATTGCAGAACTTGTACTGTGTGGAGGGATTCAGCATTCAGAACTGGATGGTTATGGTATCTGACAAACAAAAACTTGTATATTTCTGTCCTCATACTGTCAGCACTACAGTCTACATTAGCAGCTCCTGGTTTTCATCCAACCTGCGTTTCTCTTCCTATAATCTGTGATGATATCTTCTACCTTACAAATAATATAGTATTCATTGAGTACTTTGGAATACTTTGGATTATAATCGCTATACTTTGTTGGTTATTACTTTATTATTAATATGTCTTTTTTTAAAAAAAAAATAATTACATAAGATAGGAAATTTGCCTTGATTATACTCTTAATTGAGCACCATCCAATCCTTTGGCACCAGCTGACTGTATTCATATTGGGTAGAATTTATGTTAATCTTATCTCAATTAAGCAATAGTCATTAACATTAGACTAAATTTTTATCTTGTGAGGAGTCCCAGTAAAGTCCTCCCTGAGTGTTTTCACATTAACTGAATAAATTCTTCTTTGAAAAATTATCAGGGAGAATTCTGAGTTTATTTTTACTATGTGAAGAAGAAAGACATTTTCACTGGGCCAGGTGATAACAAAATAACATCCACGAAATATCACATATAAGGGACTTCCAGAAAATCAGTCCTGTGGCTCAGAGTTGCTGAGAAACATCTATTTCTTTTCTTCTCAAGGAACAAGCATGCAAAAATACAAAAGTTTTCCTAGGCCATGGAAATAAGGTATTTGTGGACAGGCTGAGACCACCGCTCCCGCTACCCTCACTGTAGAAGACTGTATACCCCATTGTGCAAGAAAGAGCAACCCTTGATACACAGTTCCCACGCTGAGATGCTGCAGTTTTGCCCTCCAACACACCAGTAGGATGCACTGTAAAAGTTGTCAGCCCAAAGACTACAGCAAGCTCCTGGCCTGTTTTGGTAAGGGTGTTGCTGGGAGTGCTACAGAAACACCTCCTTAACTGAGCCATGGTGCCCATAATCCTGGTCCTCTTTCTGCTCTGTATCCCAGAACAGTTCTGTGTGTGATGCTGACATTTCTGAGTTGAATACACTTAGAAATTTGTCTTCCAGGAATGAAGAGGAGAACTTTTTGTTCAAGAAATACTAGTGGGTTAGATGCTCATTCTGCACTCTTCACTGTCTATGGTGCTTTGAGTCCTTTTCTTTCTTGCCCAGTGTAATGGTTTGAAAACAAACCAGCGAGAGACTCCAAGTCAGAAATACAATTTAATAAGAAAAAAATAAAATAAAAGCAATAATACAAAGGAAAACTGCAGACAGAGTCAGAATACAACCTGATACTCTGTAGTTAGGGTGGTGGTAGCAGTCCAGATGAAACAGTGGTCTCGTAGAAAAGATCTGGTAGCTCTTGTCCTCTGGAAATCCAGTGGGTAAGGCCCCCCGTGCTGTACTTAACCCCAGTTTATATCCAGGTGGGAGCACTTGGCTCCTCCCCCTGGGTGGAGCATCTCACAATGGGTTGATATCAGTCTATGAGTCATGCAGTGGGTCCTTGATGGTCCATTAAACAGAAATAGCTCCTGGGGGGAGTGCTGTATGAGTCATGGGGCGAGGCATGGATGGGCCCATTAACAGGGAGGACTCCTCCTGCTGGGTGGGAAAGGTGTTAACATCTCCCCTGACCTTGAACTTCTTTCCTTATCCGTTATAGCCTGGGGTGTGAGGTCTGTCCTGGGCAGCTGCTACCCATGATTTTCTTAACAGCCCATGAGCACTGACATAGAGAGTATAGAATATACAGTTTTGGTTCTACCCACATAAGGATAAACTGGTCCCAGCCCCTGTAACCATGACACCCAGGTCCAAGGTTGTGGTATAAGGAGTCGAGAGAATCTCTGCACACCCTGTGCTTGAGGTTAGCAATTTAGGTGCTTAGCTGGCAAACAGAAAACAAGAGTTCTTGTTCTTGATCTCAAGCTCTTTATAGGCAGCAGCAAAGACTAAACTTGGGTTCCTTGCTTGTTTTGAGAGCACACTGACCACAATGATCCAAGGACAGATCAGAAAAGAGGGAAGTGAAAGAATGTCCTTGGAAGAAAGGACAGTGCTTCCTCAGCTCTGACCAAATAGCAGTCACACAGACTCTTGGTAATTGATAGGCAGGATTTCAGACCCAGGTGTCTCCTCAGTGTTTCATTTAGGGAAGATCTCTGTTAAATTCACACAGCATTCACTGAGTTTGAGTCAGTCTTCTCATAATGTCCTGGTACATTCTGGCCTCTAGTGAGACTTTAACTCTTTTCAGGGACTGGAATCTGGGCTCCCACATGTCTCTCAAGGGCACAGTTCTCCAAAAATCACCCAAGGAATTATGTGAAATTTTAAATATAGAATTATTTTTTAAGATCCAGCCTTTCATCTTAAACACACACACAAGCAAAACCCAACAAAACCAATATAAAGCAATAATTTATAGATTCATGTTGATTCTGTTTGAATAAATTCTAGTTATTTGTCTCACAATGAGTGGCTAGCTTTCTTAGTAACTTTAATTTAAAATTAAAAGAATATAATTGTGATAATGAGGTAAGTACTTTGTTTTCTTTTTGGATTTTTCTTTCACTTTTCTGTTTTCCTTTTCTGTTTTAACTACTGATGAAAGAATAATATGTAACTAGCATTAGAATAAAATGTGACCTAATTTTCCCCAAAATCCTAGAGGTCAACAAGGCAGCTTAGCTAGCTGAGTTTTGGGATTGTTTCAGGGAATTTTCATTATAATTTATGGTGCTGGGCATACTGTCTTTTTTTAGGTAAGAGGAAATCTTAATTTACATAATCAAAGTTGTCAAACTTTACTAAACTACTAGCCTTTCCCACCTAATTTTGAAAGAAACCTTATTTTATTATCAGTATTCACCTTATTGACAGTATTCAGGTATGGTTTGCAGCCTCATAACTGTCAAAATGACTGAACTATAGTAAATATGTGGCTCATTTTCTAATGTCCTCAAAGCATAGAGCACAATAATTAAAGTCCCACACCCACATACCCTCTAAAAATGCAGTGAATGTGCTCAGTAAACCTAGGGTCTTTTTTTTTTTTTTGCATAGCCAACCTTATCTGAATTTATTATAAGTGTAGTTCAGGCTATCTTTTTCCGTTGTTTGACTTTAATGAAAAATGGGTGTTATAAATAACTTTCATGAAACATGCAGTAACCTGTAGGCATCATTTCATTTCCTTCTCACAGTTTCACATCAGATGCTTGCTCCAATTTGGCAATTTTTGCTTTAATTTGTAATCACTTACACTGATTAATTGTATTTTCACTATTTTGTACCTGAGTCTGAAAAAAAGTATTTGATAACATATATGTAGGAGAATTTTATTTATTATTATTTGTTCTCAATATTGTTTCAGAATTCTAGATTGATCTCACTGAAATAAGGATTATCTTTTAGTAGCACCTCTGGTTTTTTGACAGCTCCCCAACTCTATTTCACAGGTGACTGCTACACTAGTCTAACATACAGTTTTGTTAATGCTCTTGAGTCCAATGGATTCTGGTCTCTGTGGCACTTGAACTCAATCAATGATGTCTTGGAAGAACAGCACAGAAGAAGAGAGAGCCTCTGCTTCTGCAGAAGTTAGAACAACACTACTGTAATAGATTTCCTTTGGTCAAATATTTACTGATACATGAATGAGTAACACACAGAAATAGAAGGAGAATAGAAATTACTTTCTCTAGGAATGAAAAGGCTGCATTTTTCTGAAAACATGCCTTTAATACCTTGGAAGAGCCCTGTGGGATAAGGCTTTGGATGGAAGGGGGTCCTCGAGAAAGCTGGTTAATATTCAAGGATCGCCTCCTCCGGGCTCAAGAGAGTTCCTTCCCAATAAATAAGAAGTCAGACAAAGATGCCAGGAGGCCTGGGTGGGTGAACAAATAGCTTCTAGCCAAATTTAAACACAAAAAAGAAGCAGGTATATAGTAGAAGTAAAGATAGGTATCCTGGGGGTGTATATAGAAACACTGGCTAAGTGTCCAGAGGTGTTAAAGCCCAGATGGAACTGAATCTGCCCAGGAATGTCAAACACAACAAGAAGGCCTTACATAAGTATATATGTGACAAAAGGATGACTAGGGAAAATGTAAGCCCATTGCTCAACAAGATGATGGACCTGGTTACACAGGACGTGGAAAAGTTCAAATATTGAATGTCTTCTTTGCTTCAGCCATTCCTAGCAAGACTGGCCTTCAGAGGTACCAGGTCTCAGAGACCAGAGAGAAAGTATGGAGCAAGGAAGGTGCTGCCTGGAAAATTCTTCTTGATGGAAGAGGATAAGGTCAGGCAATACTTATTTTAAGTAATAACAATTGTTATTGCAAGGCCACTCCCAATGATCTTTGGTCAAGCAGCTGGGAGAAGTGCCTGAAGACTAAAGGAAACTAAATGTAACTGCTATCTCAAAAAGGGTGAAAAAGAGGACCCAGGGAACTACAGTCCAGTCAGGCACATTAAGGACAAGAAAATCATCAGGAGTAGTCAGCATGGCTTCACCAAAAGGAAGTCATGTTTAATGAAATTGATAAATTTCTATGAGGAAATTACTATCCTGGCAGACAATGGGAGAGCAGTGGATATTGTCTACTGGTCTTCAGGAAAGCCTTTGACACTGGTAAGATCCTCACAGACAAGCTAGGTGTGGCTCTTCATGCCACACTATTTTTTTTTTCCTCAGGAGATACAATTTGAGTAAAAGCCATGTGTACTTAATTGAGGTTTTGCATAAAAGCATGACTAAAGCACAGACATGTACAGTATGTTCTCAGCCACTTACAGAGCTAACCGTTACAGGTATGTTAAGTGTTTTTTCTTCAGACTATGCAAACTGAGGAGACCTTGAGAGAGGGTTAATGTGGGTTACCTACTGTAATGGCTGAGGGTGAACCTCAAGTGAAATTTTACTTTCAATCTTAGAAACTACTCATGGTATTTTAAACAACTAGTTCAAAACTAAATCAAGCAGTTGGATTCTGACTAAAAACTGAAAATCTAAGATTAGATATGAAAACTTTATTAAAAAAAATGTATATCTCTTTGTTTCAAGGTCTACTGGAGTCCTTTTTTTTTTGCTATCATTTCTAGGAAATAAAATCTCTTGGGCAAATGCCTGCAGAAGAGCCCACATGTTAATTATCGGCAAGTAGATAAAACTATAAAAGCTAAAACTGTAGACAAAGAAGCTCCTCTAAACAGTTTTCATTTGAATGGAAGCTGGTCTTAAGTGCTGCCTCTTACATTTATTTCTATCCTTTGCAAAAAAACTCAAGACTTCCAAGAAGCCTAGTCTCTTTCTTCAAGGTTAACTCTTAAAATTACTTAATTGTAGGCCAAAGTTTCTTCTATTACTGTTAAGATGGTTTGAATAATAATAGAAAAGAGGAAAATATATTTTAAAATCAGTTTTTTAAATAAACATATGAAAATACTCCCGTGAAACTTGAAAAACCATTCAAAACAGCTATAAATCTGTTTTCTTCTAACAGCAAAAGCTTTCCAAGAATAAGCAAATTATTTTTTCCTCAAAACTATTAACTTTATTTTCTTCATTATAAAGTCTATACTTAAACATAATTTAGCATTAAAGTTTTCATGAAATAATATAATGAGCTTTAGGGAAAACCAGTCTTTGATGGATGATCCTTAGGAAAATAGGAATGCCCAACATAAAAACATGTTAACAGGTTTTAACTGAAATATGAAAGCAAGAAAAACAATTCATGCTTTTATCTTTATTACCCTGCTCAAAGATGCAGAGCAAAGGGCAGTGGGATCTTCAGATCTACGCAAATGTCTAAAGAAAGTAAAAGCATTCATTCTTTGCAGCTATCTCTCTATAACTCTAGTCTCCTAAACATCTCTTATTCTATCTCTATACAGACAGTTTATGGAAAGGAGCTTGAGGACAGGAAAAGCATGCCTAAGGTTACAGTAAGTCAGTGATGCATCACAGTCATAGGAACTCGTCTTCTCAAACGTGCCTATTTCTCAGCTAAAACTGAGTAATGAGGAAAAATTGTTCTCTTCTTGTCCTATTGCAAGGTCAAAAGGAGAAAAATAAAACCAGTGTGTCCATAACTGAGGTGGCATATTGAAGTATATTGAATCATACCATACACAAACACTCAGATCTGAAATATACTGCAGGCATTTATTTTTATAAAATGGAACACATTTATTTCTGTAAAAGGATTTTTACAGAAGAATATTTGCTTCCGATTTGGTGGAGGTTAATCCTTTTGGTCAACAAATTTTATATTTTTCATATCACTTCATTTATTTCTAGAGTTTCAGCAATTAAACTCTGCTTTCTTTAGTCAATACAATAAAGCAGTCAGTCTGGAATTAGTTCCTGGGTGCTCTTTGCATTTGGACTCAGAAATATACTACTAACCAAGCATTAATCATAACATTTTTTCAGGCACATAAAATATTGTTCTTAATAAAATGAATTAATGAAATGAATTACTGTCATATATTCATTCAATGTCTTTCTGTCCATAATAAATCCTGCATAAAATCCTGTCACTGCTGAAGTTGTTCAGCGTGTGGTGCTAAAACTTTGAGAGAAGCTGATACTGAGCTTAGAGGATCTGATCCTGACCTGTATGGAGGGTGTGGGATGAGAGATCTGCAAATGAAAGGAACAGGAAAGAAAGTGGTTCTGAGTTCTTGCAGTGTGACTGATTTTACTTAGCATGTGCACTTATGCATCACATTTTCCCCCCTTTCCTCTGTAATAAACATGGTCTTTTGTTCCAGTCTTTTCCTCTTTCTGCTCCCACTGAATGTTTGTATAATAGAAAATATATGCTGTTCCTTGGAAACAAAACATTTCATTCCCTGTGGCTACTAACAATTTACTTTCCTGAGAGTCAGAATGCAAACATTCTACTTCTGTTTTTCTTCACCTCAGATCATGCTGACGGTGCTTTACTCTGCTGGAAGGACATTCTGAAGATAGGTGAAAACACACCAAAGGACCCTTTCTGCAGTAGCTCAGTTCTGAGCTGATCTGACTGATGTGGTTGTCTAGCTTGAGCATCAGTCTTTTAGAGAATGGCTGTTGGTCTCACAACACTGAAAGTTATAGGCTGAAGGTAAAACCCTGTATTTTTCTCATGCAACCAGACAACCTCCCTGTCTCTTCTTTCTCTTTGACAAATGTTAATGAGCACATATATCCAATTAAATAATTCAAACTCATTTGTGCACTTTTTCTCAGTTAAGGTTAATTTCTGATATATTAGAGTAAAACCTGACAAGTGCAAATATATTAAACTGCTCTAACTAAATTACATTTCAATAAATAAAATCACACATGGATTAACTTCTGTGCCTCCTTCTGTTCTCTGTAACAGCATCCTTATCAAATAAACACCCTATTATTAAAATTTATTTTTATTAAATAAAACCTGAAAACATTTTAGTGCAAATGGCTGAGGTATTGTTCCAAGCATTCAAGGTCTATTACCACACAGAAGAAGAGAGGTCACTTTAAATACTTTTACAAGTTTCTGACCGAGTGAAGAAAAAAAAAAAAAATCCCAAACCTATTCAAGAGTCTGCAATACAATTAAAGGAACAAAATGACTGCTGCATGTGTTTCAAAAGTTCTTTTGTGATAACAATATTAGAAAAAGTGACATCAGCATATTTTTTTCCATTTATTTCATAAGAAGGATTAGAAAGCATGAAGTGGCTGTATCATTTGAAAGTCATTCAGATCCTTAGAAAAGGCATGAATCACACAATCTAATTTACAAAGTCTGCAAATTCCATCATTCTTTTACTTTATGTCAGATAATCCTATCCCCAGATACATAATTCTGCTTACAGTACATTTTGATTAAATAATGAGAACAGGCAAAGAAATGTAACCAACATAGCAGATTCATTTTCTTTCCTAATTTAATTACCTTTTACCTTTAGCCCTAACTCAGTTTTTGTTGAAGATCAGATTGACAGAGAAGGAAAATTTAAAAATCATTGAAACTTCTGAAATTAAATAGTAAGAAAGAAATAGTTGTAGATTATCGCATCGATTTCCATCACATTTTTGCACAGAGGTGTGTACATTACTGTAATACCTCTGTCTTACAATTTGTTACATTTGTAGGTTCCTTGAAAACCAGATAAGATTCTTTTCAGATGCTGAATTTTATTACAGTGAACCAATTTGGACTCAGTCACCTTTGACTCCTAGGTATTTAACACCATAATAGCTATTTCAGCACTGTGTTTCAAGAAATCTAGTTAGATGCTTCAAGAACCTGAAATAATATATAAAAACCTATTTATTAAGAAAAATAATTACATTTATGGGATTTCTGTAAATTATCAGAGAGAAAACCATATAGTATGGTCTGTAGGTTTGGAAAAAAAGCCTAGCAAGCAGGCAGATTACAAAATGCAAGATTAATTGGTAAAGCACATTTCTGAGTTATGATTATAGCAATTATAAAATAGTTTATTTATAATACACTCAGCTTCTGTAGAACCCCATTTATTAATGAAGGCTATGCTGCTTTACTACAAGTGCTTCTATCCAAAGGATTTATTTGGTGTGACTACTTGGCTCTGTTTCTTACTTATTTTGATTTTTTTGTTGTTATTTAGTTGCAAGCAGTCTGTATCATCACCAATGCAATTCAGATTATAAGACGGTGGACATCTCTGAAAAGTTCTTTGATATCTTAGATTTAAGAAAGTTCAGTAACCTCCTGTATAGGAAAGGGGCTCTGGCTTTCCTCCTAGCCCCATCCTTTTTGTTGTATTAGAGAACTAGGATCGTTGGAACAGAGGTTATTAGACTATGTTGAATGAAAAATACTCTATGCTGTGTACAAATGAAATGTAGTTAATTCGAACATTTTGTTCTTGACTTTCATACTGAAGATTTGTGGACCACAGCACTAACTATATTGTTAAAAAGGAACTTGGATTTTTGAGAAGTTAGACACTGAAATAGTTAACTTGATGAAGTGAAATGCAGAATTTAATCTGGAAAAAACATTCCATTAGAAGCCCAGGAAATGATCAAATGAACAAGCTTGGTGAGAAATTAGTTGCCAGCACAGAAATTCATTACATTTGACTTTTGTGCAATTCATTTTCTCAGACACATGGTGTGTAATTTTTTACTACCTAGGTTTTCACACTTAGGCACAGGCCTGTCCCTGTGGATGCCTTGTCACATTCATCTGTCCTGCATACCTGTCTTGGGCATCCTAAACCAAAAGTATTGATGTACTGGAGTCAGTGCAGTGGAAGGTCACCAAGATGATTTGGACCTGGAGCACATTATATAGAGGTAGTGACTGCGAGGAGCAGGTTTATTGTAGAAGACAGAAGGTATTTTACTGCTGCCTTCACCTGTCTTATGGGAGGATGTGGAGAATATAGTCAGACTCCATTGGGATGTGCAGAGTAATAGATGAAAGGCACACATACAATCTATAAAGAAGGAATTCCATTCTGATTCTATTTTAGGAAAACGGTGTTCAGCATGAGTACATTCAAACACTGAAACTAGGGGTCTAGAGTGTTTCTGGAGTTTCAACATGTGGAGTTATTCAAAATTCAGCTCAAACTGAGAAACAAACAGTTTTGAAAGAGATAACTGCAACAGGTCCCTTCCAATCCAAATTACTTTATGATTCTGTGTTTGTGTACTTGAAGTATTAAGTTTATAGAGTACATAATTGTGCATCATGATTCATTTATTATGTTTCAGGAATCCACAATTAAAAATACTAAAAACATTAATTGTTTTAAATGGGCTATAAAGAGCTACTAAGATGGAGGTAGCCTTCTAAAATTTGTTTATGTAAATCCTACTGGTAAAATCAGTGTGACCATTGTAAAATGGCACAATTTGGAAACAATTGACTTCCAAGATATTAATTTAGCTTTTGGGGATCAATATCCCAGACACTCTCCTGGCAGCTCTTCTTTTCAAATACTAACAGGGTTCCTTCTTCAGTAATAAAACTTTATAAAAAAGCTGAAAGACTCTTTACTAATTTAATGATTAGAATTATCATCATATGTATGGAAGACAGTTGTTCATGCCCTTAGCCAGAGGAGTTCCTAAGCTTTTTGAAAAATCCACAGTCTCTAGGCAATAGGCATAAAATCCCTCCCACTGACTTGGAGACACCGAGTTTGCACTGTCCACTTTTGACCTTGTATCACAGTGGGAGTTTACTGACTTCTCCCTACCTCCTCTCCTCTCTTCTCCTCTCCTCTCTCTCTCTCTCCTCTCCTCTCCTCTCCTCCTCTTTCTCCTCTCTCCTATTTTGCCCTGCTGTATTCTATCTTACTTTGTCCTATTCCACTCTCCCTTTCCTTATTCTTAAGGACATATAGTGCTTCCTGTACAATACTCTGTCTCTAGTTGACAAGAAAATGTTTCCCAACCTTGTGTTGCTATCAACATTCAGTGATCTGATTTCTTGAGCAAATATCACTAAAGAAAAATGAAAAATACTAAATAGTTTTATTTTTCAAAGTGCTCAGTTGGATTTTTGTTACAGTAGCCTTCATTTTCCACCTTCCAATTCTGCCTATGAATTGCTGTCTTCTGATGTTGAATGAGTAATTTCTCCTGTGGCAACATATCATCTGCTTCACTGAAGTCCAGACATGTTTCATCTACTACATTTCCCTTCTCTGAAAAATAGGTGTCAGAGAAAGATATATAGATCACATGATCTATCCCTAGTACAATTCAACCGTCTTATCATCTTCCTTCATGTCTCTAATTATTCCTTTTTAGTTTAACTTTTTTTTCTTGCTATTCTATTTGCTAAGCAGAAGCCTGGAAGTTATTATTCTTAAACCATGCTGGATATTATTTTCATGAACCGAAAGTGGAACTGGAATAAATTTCATGAGTCAGACCATATATTAAAAAATACATATGAAAAAATTGAAGTTAATGTAAAAGTCAGAAATGTAAAATAAAAAGATTATCATGGTGCGATCATTGGGTATTGATTTCATGTTTTCTTTCTTATTTGTTAGATTAAGGTTTGTTTTTTTTTTTAAAATAAATAAAATAATGAACTACACATGCTGAACTTGTTATTTGTGGTGCTCATTTTCTTGATCCACTATCACTTTCACAGAATTCTTTAGGCTGGAAAAGAACTTTAAGACCTTTAAGATCAAGTTCAACTGTTAACCGTGATAGGAATTAAGGATGCCATTGACTACCTCAATTCTTTCCATACTCTTTACCACCCCACTTCCTAATCTATTCATCAGAGGATCTACATCTTCCTTAGTCTGTCTTTTGCTGCTGCTGTATCTCTTTGTTGCCCTTCACATCCACTGCCAGATGCCACTCCAGGTGGAAGGTGGGATTTTGTTTTCCTATCTGCTTTTCTGTATGCTTAGACAGCATATTTACTATATTCCATCCAGGTTACTCTTCTCTGTTCCCACCTTCTGCATGTTTTATTTCTACGTTTGAGTTTCATCAGGATCACATTGTTTACTCCTGATTTAGACCTTTCTCCCTCAGATGAACAGTTCTTGAGCTTGGAGGAAATGATTCTTGATCCTTCCAGGACCTTGGTGTCAATAACCTACCTCTGGAAACTAGCAGACTGGTCTTGTGCTAAACATTTCTTCAGCACCTGTCATGTGTTGGCACAGGCCAAAGAGCTTTCTCAAGAGACAGTTTTCATGCTACCATCCTGTCTGATAGGTTAAAAAGTGTATGTAACAGGTTGTAAAACATTTCAAACTGCTTGACCCCTGTGTCACAGAACTGTCTCAGGCACATTCAGCTTACCGGAATTAATATAGCATTGGCATTTGAATCTTATGCTTTTCATCTTTCTGGATTGTTAATTGTCTTCAGTCCTGGATTTCTGTACTGCTTCTCCCTTTTCCGTTAACTTTTAGAAATCTGTTGCTGGTTCATTTAATAGATTTCATAAACCAGGGATGCAATTCTAGCTGGCCCCACAGACTACGACTATACTGATAATAAAAGAAAAATATGGGCTGATTATGATCCTTCTTAAGGGCACCTGGTGGAGACTGATATGGATGGTGCCTAAGGCTGCCTACTTCTACAGCACAGCAGCTGCATCCACACTACATTGCACCCAGCCCTCTGGGCCCCATGCTGCAGATCCTTGGCCCTATCACAGAGTTAGCAGCTTCTGTGCTTTTTCAGCTGAATGTGTCTGAAACAATTTGGTGGTTGAACCTCAGCCAACCAGAGGAGTATTTTTATAGCATGCAACTGTTTAAAAACTCAGAATTAACATGCAAGAAAGCAGTGATGCTTGAGGGTGAAAAGCCCCAGGCAGTAAAGTATTGTTCAGAGTGAAAGTAGCCAAATTGTGCAGATCATTTCTCGGTTTTGGGGTGGTGCCCAAAATAATCTCAGACTTTTGTTCAGGCATTGTCCTAGGAAGCGTTACCTGGAGTGGTCTAAACAAATAAGGCTGCCAGGGGCTCAGTTTGTGAACATGCTTTCTGTTCTCTAGTTCTCATTAGTTTTAACATACTCATGGAATTCCAGATGAATGCATGGTCATTTTTTTGCCATCTATAGTCAGCTTATGTTGGTATGGGTGCACGGAGCAGCACAGAGTCCCTCAGGCAGGTGCAAAGAAGGAACTTTATTTGCAAAAAAATGGCCTTTTTATGCCGTTAGTCGACCATTAGTTTATATACTTTTTAAGCACAACAAACCCACTTTAACCAAACACCAAACACCACGGTGCAAACACACAGCATGCCTCGCCTCCTCTATTCTAACTGAGTCACACTCCCAGAGCCCTTCTCTGCTTAGCCTAAGTTACAGGCTGGAGCTGTGATTTTACTAAGCCTTCCCTTACAAAGCTGTACCTATCGGCTACAAGCTTAGTCAGTACTGCACTTAAGTCTTCCTCCTGGGCGTGAAGGCTAGACCTGACAGTGGAAAGTTGATGGGATAAAAAGATAACACGATGTTTTAAATGAAATAAATTATGATAAGTCATTGGTGTTGGGGGCAAAAATAGAAGAGAAATATCTGTCCTCTAGTGTCTAATCATACTAGCTAAGATGGCAGCTAGCTTCTAATTAGTAGAGTAGCTAAAATAGTAGATTCAGTATTCACAAATCAGACATTATTATAGAATCACAGAATTGTTTAGGTTGGAAATGACCTTTAAGATCATCAAGTCCAATGGTTAACCTAGCACTCCCAAGTCCACCACTTAACCATGTGCCTAAGCACCACATTTACACATTGTTTAAACTCTTCCAGGGATGGTGACTCAATCACTTCCTTAGGCGGCATGTTCTAATACTTGACAATGCTTGCAATGAAGAAATTTTTCCTAATATCCACTCTAAACCTCCCCTGGAGCAACTTGAGGCCATTTCCTCATTTGGGAGAAGAGACCGGTACCCTCCTTGCAACAGTCTCCTTTCAGGTATTTATAAAGAGTCATAAGGTCTCTCCTGAGCCTCCTTTTCTCCAGGCTCAACAATGTTCCCTCAGCTGATTCTCATAAGACTTGTGCTCTAGACCTTTCACCAGCCTTCTCTGGACATGCTCCAGTACCTCAATGTCTTTCTTATAGTAAGGGGCCCTCAGTCAAACACGGTATGCAAGGTGCAGCCTCACCAGCACTGAGCACAGGGGGACAATCTTTTCCCTACTCCTGCTGGCCACACTATTTTTGATACAAGCCAGGATGCTGTTGGCCTTCTTGGCCACCTGGGCACACTGCTGGCTCATATTTAGACGATTATTGTTCAGAACCCCCAGATTTTCTGCGAGGCAGCTTTCCAGTCACTCTTAACCAAGACTAGCATTGCCTGGCATTGCTGTGACCAAACTGAAGGATCTGGCACTTGCACTTGTTGAATATCACACATTATGTTTTTATGTTTTCAATGCAGCTTGAAAGTTAGTAATGAAATTTAGATAATATGTGAGGTTGAGACCAAAATTTTTATCTCTTGCATCTGTGGAGGAGATTAAATTATTTCTCGTCCTGAACAGCGCAGCAGCGAAAATTAACTCCTTCAGGGATCAAAATTACCCAGAATATTTCTAGTTTCTGTGATTTGCTTTTATATTTACACATACCTCCTTGATTCTTGCCTCTGTTTTACAGGCCCCTCTCCACTGCATACTTTCTCTTATTCTTCCCTTAGGAAAATGAGAGCTTCCATATCAACAGCTGTGCTCCGTTCAGGGCAACACTGAGTTCCCTAAAGCTGCTCTTGCAAATGCACTGGAATCCAATTAACCAAATTCTATATGGTGATGACCCGACCATGGAATAAACAGGTTCTTTATGGCTTTTTCCTTTCCTAATATGCATTTATATTATTCTATCTGTTGTTTGTGCATCCAAAAAATTATTAATTTCCTGTGATAGTTATTTCCATAATAACACATTCTATCCACTCTTCCATTTCTTCCTTTCACTTCCTGCATTTCTTTCTTTCTTGGACCTGACCTATGTATGTTTGACTTAAGATTAATATCAGAACATTTATTTTTAAAAATATTTTTCTATGTATAGGAAGTATATACTCTATAAATTCTGACATTTCTGTATTTTCATTCATCCCCTCCAAATATCAGAAATATCATCCTTCCTAAGATTTAGGTTCCCAGTATCTCATGGTACACTGACTTCAATGAGATGAAAATCACTTAACTGAAAGCAAACTAAAAACATATTTCTCAAGCAATATTTTTAATGAGGTAGCTTATGAAAAAATTGAAGAGCTATTTTTGTGATTTAAATGGGGTTATAAGTAAAGCCACAGATCGTTTTAGCTCTGTACCCTCTCCCCACAGAGAAGCTTGAGGCAAAAACAGCTTAAAAAAAACCTCTCTAAGTCTCATCTGTTTCATGTTAAATGACTTCATGCTCTGCACATTAAGAGGTGTAGTTTCTTTTTGCTTATAATAGCTCTTAAAAGACTTTTAAATAACATTGCCTGATCTGGGAAAATGTACACAGAATACAATGCTTGCTGATATTCAGAACTCATGCCACAAAAACAGCTAAATAAAAAAAAATATGAAAAAAGAACACTACACATAAGAGTTGTTGAGGAAAGGATCACTTTCATTCTTTGGAGACACTTACATTGGGTCCATCTCCAAACTTCCTTTAATATTTATTTCATGTAGATTTGCATGTACATTAGAAGAAAATCAGATATTTTACTTTATTGCATGCTGACATTTTTATCTATCTATCATGGGTATGTGGAGTTAAGCCCTGGAATATATGATTCTTTATCTTGACATTTATTTCTATCAGACTATCAGTCACAGTTTACTCATTTTTAAAATGCTCTGATATCACTTGTTAATCTTAGCAAATTATTCACTTAGAACACATGAATAATAAATTCATGACAAGAATGATTGTGAGAGAACATTAAGCCTGTCTGTCTGAGCTCTATATAGACAGGGAATGACAAATCCAAGGTTTTGTGCATAAACCCAGTTCATAACAAGTGTTTGTAATCTTTAACAATGTATACCTTTTAACTCAAAGCAGTATCTCAGAATAACACCTGCATTTTTCTGGTACTGTTGTCCTGGATACCTTTGATTATTTTTTTCCCCCCCAGTCTTCTATGATTAAACTGAAGTACATGTAAGAATAAGTTTCTTGTAAATCAGAATTTTATATAGCATGTTGTTTTTTTTTTTTACTATGGTGCATATTTTAATAACATCACCCTGCAACCATTCAGGAAGCCCTAGAATATGTACAAAAGTTTCCTTAACTTCAGTGGAAATTAAGCAGGTGTTTCAGACTAATCACTTGCTGAAATACTTTGTGGAATGGGATTTTAATCAGCAGGTCTTCTATGTATTTCCTTTCTAGAAGTATAGATTTCTTTCAATCTAATTGAGAGGGTGAGCCAGTTAACTAAGCTAATTTAGTGGTTTATGTCTGAGCAGTGCTGGTTTTATTAGCTGCCTTTTAGAAGCTATGTCCATTAACTACAAAACTAATAGCCTGATTCTGAATGCATTTGTTATAAAGAAGAAATACGTACTCCCACGTTCCCACTCAAGACTACTCACCAGCGTATATGCAGGTTTTTGTAGGTTTAAATCTTTATTTAGTCCATTGTTGCTGGCATCTGTTCACTGTTGCTCTACACAGTATATTCAATTTGAAGTGCATTATTTAGTCACAATTTATGGCATGTTTTTCATCCCATATTTCCAAGGTCTGTTCCTTGGATTATCCATAGTTGAGGTGGCAGATCTGTCAGTAGAAGCTGGTGATAATATCTAGGTCTTGTTTACAAGCTAGATAAACACACAGTGATGAGCTTCTGCCACAGTATAATTCCTCTCAACATGCTTTTAATGCAGGCATATAGGCATCTATGCCTAATAAGCTGGTCTTTTAGCAATGCCTCTAATGTCACATAACTGTACTTGGGGGAGTCAATATGCATAAAGCATCTTTAACTGAGTTTTTCCATTTCCTTTTCAGTAGTGGAGATGAGAATTATCGCTACATTTTGAGGCAAACACAAAAAGCTAACTTAAATTTTATACTTCCAAAACAGGTTGGAAACACTTTTCCTTTGAACTGTTTTGCTCTCTAGCTCTATGTAGATGTTACTCTGCAGATAGGTTCCTTGATACTCATTTACTTTGTGTTTTAACTGGGGGGAACAGAAGCTAGAATGAGGATATTGCATGCATTTAAAAATTGTATACTCCCGTCAAATCAGATTAAGTTTCCTAGCATTTCCTGAGGGATTCGATGAAAGCTCTATTCCTTCCAAATTTCAGAGTGCAGATTTTAATTCTTTCAGTGGAAAAGCTGTTTAAAAAAAAAAAAAAGGGGGGAAAAAAATTTAAGTGGAAAAGTATATTTTCTTACCTGAGTTGTATTAAAACGCAATGGTGGGGATTTTTTGTTGCCTGAAAAAAAACTCCTTAAATCAAGACTGACTGCCTTTACCTAAAGAGAAGACACAATCCAACTTCCACTCTACTCAAACAGAGAACTACTGTTTGAAATGCTATGTCATATATTATACTGGAAGTGAGACTAGATATGCACAGCTCTTTCTCGATCTTTACATTTATGAAGCTTGAGGAAAAAACAATAGACAAATTGACTTTGCTAAAAATTGAGTAATATGCAGCATCACCCAATGTATAAGGACTTCCAGAAAGCTGCAAATCCTGAGGTCAAGAATTCAGGATGAAAAGGCAGTTCACGGTTCTAACCACAGTGACTACTGTGTCTAAAATAATAAAATATACTTTATCTGATGCTTTTTATTTTCAAAGTGTATTATAGATATATAATCAATTTTTACAAGAACCCAGTATTCATAACAGCTTTACTCAGTGAGTCTTATTACAATTATCATCCATGATGATTTTATTTATTGTTGACTACAGTGAGAGTGTGACTGGGCTGTTAATGCTTTTTTCGCTCATTAACAAAAATGGACATGAAAGATTTCCCCTAGGTCAGTCTCTATAAAAATGACCTTTTATTAAAAATTAGTCTTTGTATCTAGTAAGTCAAAGAAAACCACAAAACGCTTTAGTAGTTCTTGAAAGATAATGGTACTTAACAATCTATAGATTTCTTAATTTGTATAAGATGCTTTTAGGCATTTTTTGTTTGAACTGCATTCTCTGAACTGTTCTTGAGAGGAAAACCAAAACCAGAACTTAGTATAAACATTTAATTTTGGCAGCAATATGTGGTTAGATCTAAACTCAGGCTTTTTGTCAGTCAAGATACTTATTGTTTTCTGTCACTGGGTTTGGATCACACTAAGAAAAAATGAACTGATGAGCAAATGCTGCTTAAATGGCTTGGCTAGCAAAGGGAACAGCTGTTGCTTCTGACTTACAATATATCCTTCGTCCACATGGCTATAAAACTGTTCTACATATTACTTCCTAGAATGGCATGTTTAGGGGTATTTTATATTTATGTAAACCCAAGAAAAATGTTTTGAATTGTTATAAGTTACAGCCAAAATGCTCAAGCATTTAGCCATTTGCTCACAGGTCCTTCCAAACTCCAAATGCTCTTTCGTTCAAAAAATAAACAAAGAAATAACTAAATTTTTCCCTCTTGTAAAACTGTGTGAAAAACTGTACTGCTAATTATTGTTGAAGAAAAATCTAGCCTAATAAAATTTTACACTATGCTTAGCATTGTGGAATATGAGCACTTGCAGCACCTAAAATTACAAAAAGACTGTAACAGAGAAACAAAAGATACAATAAATATGAACTACAGGGGCTCAGCAGCATTTTGTAAGCAACAGAAAAAACCCTACAGTTTGAAGGTCAGAAAAACATTTCATTGTTGAGACATTAAACTGAGGAATTAGTTCCTCAAGAACAACAAATGGTCAAATATTTGAAAACAGAATGGAAGTACATGGCATAATACCTTGCATTACCATTAGAATTTGAAGGATATTTCAATGCTTTGAAAGGCATGTATGCTGTAAACGTATTTCTTATCTACATAGTTATAGACACCTTGTTCCATTAAAGTGGAGGTGTTCTAAAAATCCAATGTGCTTGTTATGGTTTTATTGCCTTGACTGAATTAATGATTTTTTTTTTTTACTTATTTACATGGGCAATTCATATCCCGTGCCTCTCATTTTCAAAAACTGCAAATCAAATTCAGAACATTAATAACTAAAATACTGACTACAAATGCATTGTAACACAAGAACAGATATCCATCAGAAGCTGAGGACTCTTCATCTCTGGAGGTCTTGAAGACTTTGATAAACAAATCAATGCTTGATCTAGTGCTGGTGGTAGTCCTGCTTCATGTACACAGATGAACTACTGAGGTCTCTTCCAGTCAACAGTTCCATAATTCCATCAACTTGCATGAGTTTAAATTTCTATGTTCCTCAAACTCATAGACTTTAGAAACTTTAGAAAGAGTTGTTCTCAATCAATGTCGGATTAAATTAGCTGTTCCCCTCTGATTTGCTGGGAGGGTGGAGAAGGCACGAACACTCCTACTTGAGATGCCTGAGGTGAAATGGCTTTTCGCAAAGTGAATGGAGAGTGAAATGGTTCAGAACACCGTGGTCAGGTTTTGGTTCTTATGTGACCTGCATGAAATCAAGTTCTTGGCATGGCTCTTTAAAGGTGGCCAGTGGAGACGGGTTGCTAATTTTGGCACCTAGAATAGGTTTCACCTGACTAAATGTAGATAACCATATCTGAATGAGTCATCCTACGCTCTCTTTGTAGTCAGTGGAGAAACAAAACAATTTTAAGGGTTTGTTTTATCTTTTCCTATTTCAGTTATGGAGACAGTGTAGGGTGACTGACTCAGACACAAACATCCACAGAAGAAAAGTCTGAAGTTAAAGTTAGATGAGACGTATCACAATGATCTGGTTAATTGATTAGAGCAGACAGTGTGAATAAACCCCATAGTTTTCATTACTAAAACTTTATCATGAAGTTAGAAACATTAGACCAAATATATATGTTGATGTAAGGAGATAGAAAAAATAGACGTTTCCAGGGCCTACAGCTCTTCATTTATGATGAACATACATATGCTGATCTAAGCTCACATCTTCATGATCTAGGGCCACCACATTTTACTGCCTTGGCTATCACCATGTAGATACAATGACAGAGTAGCCAATGTAAAACAGTTTCTTCTCATTGCACATACTGCATTATGGTCACACCATAATCCCATAAAAGTTTACTGAGGACTTAATTGCTAACAGATCTATGCCCTAGCACACACTAAGTAGCCAAAGTAGCATATGACGTGAGAGGCAGATGGATCGGCTCTGCATTATCTGTAGTTTATAGTAGTTTGAGTTATGGTCTACAGTAGTTTCAGCACACGTTTTAAGACAGAATTTTATGTGGACTGCTTAGAGTTACTCTTTGAAAAAAAGAAATATTACCAGAAAGTAAAAAATAATCACCTATTGAAAGGTTCAACCTTAAAGCCATAGATATCACAAAATCATAAAATGTCTGGGCGGGAAGGGACCTCCAAAGGTCATCTAGTCCAACCCCCCAGCAATAAGCAGGGACATCTCCAACTAGATCAAGCTACTCAGAGCTTCATCTAGCCTGAACTTGAATGTCCTCAGGGACGGGGCCTCCACCACCTGTCTGGGCAACCTATTCCAGTGGTCTATCACCCTCATATTGAAGAACTTTATCTTAGCATCTAACCTAAATCTACCCTTTTCTAGCTTAAAACCATTACCCCCATCCTGTCACTACAGACCCTTGTGAATAGTCCCTCCCCTGTTTTCTTGTAGGCCCCTTTCAATGTTTTATTATGACATTACTTTGTTATTCTATGCTTTTAAGAGAAGACATTTGCTTCAGTAGCTAGAAAAACATACAAAAAATGGTGGCCTATTTACGTTTTATGCATGATAAAAACATTGATGCAGCTTTTCAGAAAGTGGTGTGAGCATGTATGAAGTCTGGAATATAAAAAAGAATGTCTAAGAAGGTGTCTTTTTACACCATAATATTCTGATCTGCCTTGAGAAGCAATCAAACACAATAAAAGATAGCCTCTGACAGAGTGAGAGTAGGAGCATCCCATTAGAATAGCAAATTTTCTCTTTCTCATCTATCTCTTTCTTTTAGTGGTTTTTTTTTTTTTTTTTACCCTCTGTGGATGGTGAGAGCAATAGGGACTGAAGTGTAGGTAGCCTTTAGATAAGAAAGCGGAAAGGAACATTAATGTCAGCATCTAGGTAACAGTCAGTAGTTAATTTCTAGATAAGCAGCCAGCTTTTGAAACATTTATATTACCTATATTATGGAGTGGTTGCTGCATATTCACAATCTGTCCTGTTCTAAGGAACACTGAGCAGATTTAAAAGCAAACAAAATAACAGTATTAGAGACAAGTTTTCTTACTCATACTAAGTGGAACTTTCCTTTCCAAATCCCTTGCAAATCTATTGCTGTTTACACAAGAAAGGATACAGGTATCTGACTGGGTTTTTTTTCCATTTCTGTAAGAGCGTGATTTGAAGCATTAGGAGCATCATTTTTTTTTCTCCTTCTGTTCAGTGCAAGAGGGCAGCAAATATGTTACACATTTCCAGAACAGGCTCAGAATGTGTAAAAATTAAATGCTTCCACCCATTCATGTCACTGGAGTAGAAACAGAAATCCAGTCCCTGCCTGGCTTTGACACTTAACTTATTATCTTTTAACCGCTATCTTTCACCCCTAATGTCCCATAAACAAAATTATTATTAAAATTATTAAAGTCCCATAAACAAAATTATTAACCATGGACATATTCTTCAGAAAATAAACACAGAGAAATTCTTCTTGAAAATCAGTCTAATGTTCAGC
>NW_008623852.1:30861-32664 GCF_000691845.1 Merops nubicus
TCTGTCTGTATTTTTGTTGTTGTTGTTTGGCATCAAGATGTAGCAGGCTTCCTTAGGAAATTTATCTATAAAATGAAGTCCTTTTCCACACAAACTCTTACAAACTATACTCTTCTCATACTCCATGCAGAAGAACTTCAGTATTGTTACAGACACAGGTTCTAAACTGAATGAAGTGGGATATATTGCTGAGTACATGAACTCCCTTGCTGCCAAGGTCAGACAATAGGACTAAGCAGACTTTTGACTTTCCCAGATACATCCTCTAGAGTTCAACAAAATAATTTGCAATGACAACACAGACAAAGAATCATACACCAAAGCAGCTACTCTTGTGTCCTTCTGGAAACAATGCAAGCTTTTTCAGACAGGTGAAAATGGATTTTTTTGAATCCTACTCTTTAAATCTAGCAGCCAAGCTGAATCCAGGAGAAACCAAAGAATAAGCCTTATCATTATTATGCAAAACCAATGAAGACCCTGAGTAATTTCATCCCTAATCTTGCTCATGATTAGAGTTGTCTCTAGATCCTGTCCCACTCCCCTTGCCTTGGTTTCTCAACATAATTTCTTATCTAAACAAATACATTTCTGAGTTAGCTTTATGTCCTTCCCAAAGTAATGAATTCCTGAGGGAAGAAAATATTCCTTTAAAAAAATACGAAAAAAGTATGAAAAAAAACCTAATTGTGCAAGTTAGTCTCTCACATACAATCTGCATTTATGTTTCCCTTACACTTTTTCAAAAGTTCTGTCCTCAAACAACTTTTGAGAAAACACTAGGTACAGGTCTTGGTACTTGCTGAGATATTGAGACCAGCTGAAAAAAAAACCCCAGTCACACACACAAAATAAGCTAGCAGAAAACAACCATCAGAGGTGATTAATTATGGATTTGATGTAATTGACTATGGTATGCTTTTGAACCATATGCAATTCATTTCCACATTTTCATGTAATATTGGATGAAGCTTAATAATTAAATTATCATTTAAGATATTACTTTATATTATATACATTCTCAACTTCTCTAGGTTTACTGAAACTACCAAATCATTTAATTTCTAGGCTGAAGTGTTTCTGAATGAATAGCTGTATAGTTAAGAAACTGGCTGCAAAAGAAACAAATATGCATACAAATGCAAAGAGTATCCCTTTACATAACAGGAATTTGTTTTATTAGAATCTGCTTTTCTGAGAGTCTCTAAAGAAATATGATTGGATGTGGTTGTGACTAAGGCACTGGATTAAGGGATCAGTTTTTAACTTCTGACTGTCTAACACATTTCTTGTGACCTTTGACATAGTACCTAGCCCTTCCATAGCTCATTCCTCTGTCTTTTTTTTTTTGGTATTATGATATTAATCCATTTTACTTACAAATAATGCAGTTCATAAGATTTGCTAGCCAAAGATATACTATTGAAGCAATTAATCAAATGATGGAGACAAAGGTATATGACCTCACTATTCACAAAAAGTGCTGTATGTAAACATGCAATTGCAATTACTTTCTGTAAATGTGATGGAGAAAATTAGTCTACTGTACAGAGCAAACAAATTTGCTTCCAGCAGTTTATTTATGACACTTCTATTTCTTCAGTCAGAAAATAATCTGGGTTGGTAATGAAAATTTTCCATTTAGGAATCAATTTCATACCTGGAATGTTAAGAAATAGAAGCAAAATAAATTTTATATTATCTAAAATTCCTTAGACTGGTCATTTCCAGCTACTGGTCATTTACAGCTATCATCTTATAAAAATTCCATCTCTTCCTTAAGGATTTAATAATTCCTGCTGC
>NW_008623852.1:32695-55032 GCF_000691845.1 Merops nubicus
AAGACTTACAAATTGAGTCAAGTTAGTACTCCAAAGGTGTGTTTTGGAGAATAAACTGTGAGAATTGACATGGTTTCACTCCTGTTATACAAGCTTCATTTTCAGAGGATCATGGCCCTTAAACTGTAAAAAATAACTCTATTGAAGGGTTGTAATAACCATTAAAAATAACTATATGGGTTGGAATGACCCATATATAGTTGCTTTGCTTAACATTTTAATGATTTCTCTCTACAGTCTTTCTTTAAATCTTTGACACTTCTCTTTACTGAACAGACTGCTGAAAACCTGCAGTTTGAAAGAGCACAGTGTCTTTTCTAAGCTCTTGAGATTCTACAACAGGAGCATGAACCTTCTTTGTGCCAATCAAAACGCAGATTCATGCTACGACTTTATTTATAGTCTTTGCAGGCCAAAACAGCACATCTTCTATGTGAAAGCAAGAAGTTATTTTCAGTCTAATTAAAATAAAAATCTAGTCAAAATGCAATAGTTATTATTAGTAGTACTGGCATAACGATATCAACAATCTTAGTCTAAATTATACAAGTAATCCAGGAAAAAAAGAAATCTTTATTAATACCACTAACATCATTGCACAGAAGCTTTTCTTTAACATCTTTCCTATGGCTTTTTGCTTACGTATTAAGCAAATAAATCTCTTTTAGGGGTAGCACAATTCCTTCATCAGGATATAGGTCCCTGTGTGAGGATCCAAATTTTGGCAGTGGGGATTTCTTCCTTGTTGTTGGGGTCTAATTTGACATATTGAGAACACCTTATTCTCTCTTCATTACTCTGTAATTTTACACTACATCCACAATTACTATACATGGTGTGGTTTACATAATTTGAATACCTATTCCTTGCTCTCTTTGTTAGCCCCTGAAACAAATTCTATCCAGTTTACAAGGTTGCACTGCTTTAATGACCATTAACTGACAACTGCTAAACAGTTATTAGCCCAGAGGACTTTGGTATTGTCCTGTGCTCATACATCCACGGCTTCTGCTATCAACCTATGCTTTTAGTCCTCTGTATTTCATCATTATTTGATGAATCCCATCATAATTCTATGAATAATTCCTCACAGAATACCTTTTATCAATACTTGTTACTTAAACAGAAATTATTCAAAGTGTTATTAACACTAGATGTTTCACCCACTATATAAGATTGTTCAAAGCCAAGCAAACTAGAAACAGAAACCAAAAACTAAAACCAAAACTAAACCAAAGTGGGTAATATTCACCTGGAAAATGGCTGTTACAGTCAAGCAAACTTAGTCAAAACAAAGTGACAGAAAAGTCCAAAATAAGCCCAGACAGAAAAATATGAAAAAAACCACCAAAACGCCAGCCTGAATCACAAGGCCTCACAGAGTTAGCACAATCGGCCACCAAAGCTAAGGGAAATAAACCAATTGCTCAAGAGGAATGCTGAAAGCTAGTCTTCCATACCCGCTGACAACAACAGGGGGATGAAAGTGGCAGATGAGCAGAAGTCAACTTGGGTGTAGGGTTAATTTTTTCATTTGAAATGTCAAAAA
This sequence comes from Merops nubicus, assembly GCF_000691845.1. Lineage (NCBI taxonomy): Eukaryota > Metazoa > Chordata > Aves > Coraciiformes > Meropidae > Merops > Merops nubicus. The sequence goes on from NW_008623852.1 coordinate 34,245, forward strand.
AGGTAGTCTGGATGCAATGATAGTTCTGAAAAATTACCAGAAAAAGTAGATATATCCTATGAATTGCAGCTTTGACATCTCTTGCAAATAGCTTTGCTAGATTATCTAACAAAATTACTGTCTTCCTGGAGACCTCCCTCCTCTCTCCTCACAGTTGCTCTTGAAGAGGATGATTAAAAAAAATGAAAGAATTCAGACCATACAATTAAATTTATATTTGCATGCCTATCAAGTATTCAATTTCCAACATGTTTCTGGTGTAATTTTCTATATCTTTCCTTTGAGGCCATCTGAAAATTCCTCCTCAATCAACTGCAGTAGTTAAGTGGCAGAAAATACTTGGTGAATGTATGGTAACCTGGGGTTCTTTGGAAATTTTTGAGGTTCATTTTTAGATTCTATTTACATAAGTAGGTTAATACAAAACAAGAAGAGGGAATGTATTCCATTCTAAAAGAAGAAAATGAGAAACCACTGTAAAAGCAAACCCCCAAAACTACATTGTCATTAGCAGAAGTGGTGCTTAGGTTTTTGTGAGTACATGTTAATTTCTTTTATATATTGAATGGATCCAAGTCCTTATTCTATAGCTTATGGGCATCTGTAAGGCATACGAGACCTCAACAATCTGGCCTCTAGACACATCTATTAAATTCCAAGGAACACTTTTAATGTAGCCCTTACACAACCTTGCATATTGTTTAAAAATATTGGAGTTTATGAAGCCAATGAAGGACGTTCTCTGGAGAAGAGAAGGCTCTGTAGGGACCTTATTGTGGCCTTCCAGTACCTTAAGAGGGCCTACAGGAAAGCTGGGGAGGGACTTTTTAGGATGTCAAGTAGTGATAGGACTAGGGTGAATGGAGCAAAACTAGAAGTAGGTAGATACAGGTTAGATGTTAGGAAGAAGTTCTTCACTATGAGGGTAGTAATACCCTGGAACAGGTTGCCCAGGGAGGTGGTGGAAGCCCCATCCCTGGAAGTTTTTAAGGCTGGATGGAGATCTGAGCACCTTGTTCCAGGGGGAGACGTCCCTGCCTATGGCAGGGGGGTTAGAACTAGATCTTTCAGGTCCCTTCCAACCCTGACAATTCTACGATTCATTAAATTTCACTGACCATAACTGTAATTACACTTTTCAACCAATATTTTTGTGCATGTGTTTTGTAATGCTTCAGCAGGCTCCCCACCAAAATATGATCCTATTTTCTTTCTTTCCTCTCGTATTCTAAGGCTGTGATGAATGAAAACAAAGCCTAAAGCTGAGACAAAGGAAATAACATTAATTTCATTGAGACAAACTGCTAGTACTCAGCGTGTATGATCAGTCCCATCAAATTCTGTACTTGTTCCACTACATGGCTGAACAGATAGGTAGGTCATTCGTCACAGAATATAAAAGAATCCATTCTTTTTGAAGGGGAGAATCCAAGCCTACAAGTCCATCAGTAATTCATACTATAATTCCATCTTTGCATAAAGAGAGATTAGCTCCCAGCAGTCTGCTTATGTGCAAAAGCATAGAAACATCTTGGAGTTAGTTTTCATGTAGATCTATAAATTTTTATGAGAATTGTGTTTTGATCAGCAAAACTCATTTTGAGGAGGAATAAATACATTTTATAAACTAAATATATTTCACTTTTTCAGTGACACATGGATACTGGCTAGACATTTTCTTATGAGATTTAGTCAAAAGCAAATTAGGCTCTCTTTTTGTGATTGTTAGACAAAAAAGAAAGCTTGAATTTGTGACTACATTGATGCTGAGGACCGACTGAATTTGACCTCTTTAGTGCTTGGCTCAGCTCAGCTGGAAAACTGGATATTAGCGGGACCTGACAGAAAAGCCGATGTTGTAGCACAATAGATACAGTTTCCATAAACAAACCACAGCCCAAAACTATGTGAAATTGCATGCAATTATTGTAAAACAGTAGAAGGAGAAATGGATTTTTGATTTTTTTAAATTGGAAAAGAAAACATTCAGAGATATGTTGCTATGGTTCCTCTTCTTTGCAGTGAGAGGTTAAGTAGCAAGACACCGCAAATTTCTGGAGGGGAAAAAAAGTTTGAAATCTGTTGGACTTAACATAATAGAAAATCATCTATTAAGAAAAACATTTGGCAGAAACCAGTCAAAATGACAGGGTGAAAAGTCAGATACATTATATATTTTATTAGAATTTCAAGTAAATAAAGAAATCCTTAAAGAAATCATTTAAGTAATTCTCATCTTTATAGTCCTAATGTTACGGTATGAGGCAAATACATCATCATTTGTTTTTTCAGGCAGTGATGTTGTTTTGTCTGGTACAGGAAGCAGCACAGGAACAACTAAAGAAGCTAGGTCCCTGGAGAATAGAAGGCTTGGAGGGACCTCATCACAGTATTCCAGTAGTTAAGAGGTGGATACGGAGAGGTTAGAGACTCTTCACAAGGAGCCACATGGAGAAGACACATGGCAATGGACTTGGTTGCACTGAGATGCTTCATCTCTATGTAAGAAAGAAACATTTTACAGTGATAAAAATAATTCATTGGAACAACCTCCCTAGGAATGTGGTAGAGTCCACTTCACTCACTTTTCAAGATGTGATTGGACAGGGTGTTATGTAATCTTATCTAGGCTCCCTTTTCCATGAAAGGTTGGACTAGATGAACTTTTGAGGTGCCCTCCAACTTCAGCTGTACTTCATTCTATGATTCTAAATTAAAGAAAGTACTGAAGTGGCAGACCTCCATATGCAGAGGAGGACATTGGTGACGCAGGGCAGTATGTTCTTCCTGTGGCTGAGCTTCTCCCACAAAGCTACCAGCATTAGCCCCAGTCTCAGTCTTGTTCTTTCTGTCTCCTTTTATACTCCTCACCCAACACACCTGTGTGTGCTCTTTCCTCTACTGGGATAGGTCAGTACACCTCAGCTCTCCATACCCCATTAGCTTCACATATTCCACACAGCTGCAGTCTGCTAGGGATGAGGCTTGGCTGCAGCCCCACTCCAAACCACCATGAGCTCTGTGCCAACACTGAAGATGGAACCTTCATGCTAGAATCTCAGCATTGGGGAATGATATACTTGCACTAATAATTTTCTGAAGAGATGTACGACCTGGGTTCTAACTATTAGTGTACCTATGCAGCAGTATTTTATAATTCATTGTTAACACAAATTTGAAGCTTCTTTAAAATCACTTTAAATCAGTATGAAAATAATATTAAAAAAGTAATTTTCATAAATATTAGAGTTCATTTAAGTTAAAAGTATCTTTATAAAAATTACTGTCTGCCATTGGCTCTCTATCAATAAATTAATGTGTGCACAATGTGATTTCAGAGCTATAGCTACTCAATTTAGATAAAAAGAAGTGATCAGATTCTTTTTGGTTGTTGGCATGCAGCACTCACAGGTTATTGGTATGGGTGTCTCACTGAAACAAAGGATGCAAATCTTAGCAGCTTTAATGGTGTGAGTGCAGAAGAGCATCACAGTTTATGTACCACCAAGGGAAGTTTTTCCGGTAAATCCCAATCACCTATACAACTGAAAACCCTTAAAAAGTCTATGCAGTGGTCAGGTGTTCCTGTAGAATTGTTTGTTACAAAAGAAATTTCTGTAGTGAGAAAGAACACTTGGAGTTTGGGATAAGGAGGCAAACAAAACCATGTTTACTACATTAAAGAGCTAAACACTAGAGTAGTTACCAACACAGAGATGGAAGTCTCTTGTCCTCTTTCTGAAATTCAGAATTTATGTTAAACCAGTAGAAGCAGTTAATGTTCTTTTCCCCCAAATTTATACATACACAGTACCATTTGTTTCTGTAATAAAGCGTAGGAAGTGAAATCAGTTAAACATCGATTTCTTAACAACATCTACATACTGTAAGTTGTCTTGTGTTATGCTCAAAATCCTGCTTATGGGCAAAGAAACATATCTTAAACCTAAAAGACTTAATGGTTGTGGAACTGAAATCTTAAGAGCCCAAGAATATTTTTTAGTACAAAAGTAATTATTACAGAAAAAGAATGAATAATTATACACAGAAAAGGTTTCAGTAGTATAATTAATATAATTATGCAAATGTTCTTTTACTTCTAGTCCTTTTTGCTGGTGTTATTCTTCCTCTGCTCTTCACTGTCCTAATGTCAATGACTTCATTCTGCTCATAATGGGAGTTGTCAGCACCTACAGTCCTTCTTGGAAGGAATGTAGTGTTCATCTTAATGGTTTATTCTCCTGCACTGAAGGATCCATTTGGGTTCTTATGTGTTTTCTAACACTTTTACATCTTTTCTCCTTTGTTAGTCTGCAGCACCATAATACATCCAAATGTACTGTACACGGTGCGTTTTAGTTGTGTTTACTACTATTGTCTTCTTTATTACTCATAGGTTTGGCCAGCTCCCTGTCTGCATTAGTAAAACTGACCGTGGGCAAGTTGTATATAGCCACGAGGTCTCTAGTGCCAGCCTTTCCCTGTGCCACATCCCTCATCACTCCGTATCTGCACTTCTCTGCTTTGCATCCTGTCTCCCCACTTCTCAAGGCCTCCGCTGTTGTACCAGACTCCTATTTCTCTATACTATACCAATACGGTATAGTTGCAAATCTCATTCTACATAGACCAACTGGTTGTAACTGCTATTTACATAAAATATGTTTGTCCAATACAAAGATAAACACAGTTAAAATAAATTATCCATCACCACCCACTGAGGCAGAAAAATTGCTGTCACTGCTAAATTAAGTAAAACAGCTGTAGGCAGGTCAAGGTAATGTCAGACAGAATAAGCCTGACAAGCCAAAGTTCTGGGGCTGTGCAAACTTAGTATGAAGCTTATGGCCTGTTAATAGTCATGACAATACACCATTACTGGGTTACATGGTTACACCTGTTTACTCTTCAAGTTCAAGATGTTTAGTAGCTCAAAGGATGATGCTAAATACTCAAGCAGAACTAGGATGCTGTGACTCCAAACCCTTAATATAGTTGCATTGATTGCTTTAGTATGTACATTTATATATCATCTCCTGATGACTGCTTGCCCAACATAAAACAATAGTACCATCAACAGGCAAACAAGCAACCAAAGCCCTCCCTCCACTCTAAAATCATACATCAACAACTGAACATACTGGACCACTGGAAAGAGGAATAAGTTAATGCACTCACTCAAAACACAGGATGTGCAGGAGGGAATAAGCTGGCCAAGGATCCAAGCCATGGGAGGTGGAATCAGCCAGGCCATAAGTCCCAGATAGAAATTCCTGATCTTCCTGTGCCATCCTGGAAACTCTACTTCCTATAGAGTCAGGGAGCCCTTTCAAGAACCAAAACCCCCACAACTCATGCACTGTGTAAACAAACCTCCCAATTCCACTGCAAGCAGAGTCGGCTCTTATAGAGGCGGTTTCTTGCCCCCCCTCCAAGTTAATGTGGAAGGTGGGGGCACCTGGTGGTGATCTCCTAATCAGTTCCCACCCAAGGCTGGACAAATCCTGCATGAAAACTAATCAGGAGTGCCTTTGTTTTGCCTGGTAGTGGACATCATCCATATGCCAAACCTCATTCAGGGGTGGGAGTTTAACCCCAGCACTTCAATATATATAAAAAAATATTTTTTTCCCTATATACTACCTGTCAAACACAGTTTGAGAAATTTGACCCTGTGATTAAGATCAAGGATGTAGTTGCATTTCTGCCTGAGTGAAAAATTCTTTCTAAACAAAACACTCCCACCCCAAAACAATCAACCAAAGAATCAACCAAACCCAAACTTTTAGAATGCTTTCTACCCAGCTTTTTCCTTCTCAGATATTTTCTTGTGGGATCTGGTACAAAAAATCTCTACCATATTTGTTGGTACTGTGTTTTTAATTAGACAGCACATATACTCAAAATTAAGTCTGTTTTTCATCAATACACAGTAGACAGATTAGCTATTAATATGTAGATAATAAAACCGTAGGTTTAAATCTTGGAAGAATTTTTTTCTGGCAGAAACCCCAGCAAAGACATAATTGAATTTATCTTTGCATTACTGTGGTATTTTAATGTCATTTGCATAGTCAGATGCCTCAAATTTGTTTGAACCTCCGTGTCTAAAGCATAAGTAGACCATGATATCAGAGTGAGAGCTCTGTGATACAGTGGAACATATGCAGTGAGATTTTGAAAGCTCAGCTATGTTTTCAGATGCATTTATAATAATTGCTTGTGACTAGAGCTTATAGAACTCAGTGAGTTGTTCTTGAAGCATTTCTAGGCAGTGATAGACACAACTGCAAAAGGCACTCCAGACAGTGTTTATGTGCAGCTCTAAAGGTACTTTGATAGGGCTCAGGTTTTTGGAACAGATGGTGTAATTTGTTTCCTGCTGCTTTAAGGGTTGTCTTCCTTATCCTGAGGATTTCTAGTGTACTCTTGTGCAAATCCTATTTGTCCATTACAACTGGTTTTGTGTCTTTATTTCTATTCTCCTCTGACTTATCTTTCACTTTTATTGTGTGGTAAATTTTTTAGGGGATTAGTAACCTAATAAGCCTGACGCAGCCATGACATACGTGGGCCTGGATAATTGTAATAAGGCTCCTCCCTCCCTTTTATGATTCTGAAGTAACACATCAAAAAAATTACTTCTCTGAAATTACAAAAAGAATTGCTAGTATAGTCTATGTGATGAATTTGTTACACTATATCCCCAGAGATTTCTTTTGCAAAGATCATGCTAATTTTAAAATAGTGGTTAATATAAGTATTTTTATTCTTATAAGACATAGGTTTTGTGCCCTAGAAAGCTGTCTACTGATGCCCCTGAAGAACAGAACCTTTCCCTTAAAACTCCAGGAAGCTGGGGTACAGGTAGCAATGCTTGAAATAATTGCTTTCACAACAGTGGTACTTTTCCAAAAAAGAGAATGGTAGTCAGACAGAACCATGGTGCCTCTTTTAGATCTGTACAACTGGGTGGTTGCTCTCTGCTGGAAACTGTTACAACCCATCAGGGCCACCATTTGTCAAACCTTCATATTGTCTCATGATCACATCAGTGGTGGCTTTCAGAGGAGGGAACCTCATGAGATGAATGAATTCTGTTACACAGGTGCCTGGTTTTTCTTCAGAATGATTACTGAACCACTACTGAAACTGAAACAGCAAGGTCAGAGGTAGCAATGCGTAACTCAAACTGGTTACCAGTGTGACTTGCAGCTGCTATACCTATACTTAAGGAAATCCATGTCACTTGTTGGATGATGATAACATCTCATGATATCTCTACTTTCTTTGCTTTCTAGATCCCTGACAGAGCAACTGCACAATGAGTACATGGTCTGAAGAACAGAAAAAAAACTTGTTTGGAGATCTCATGGAAAATCTGTGAGGCATGATACATATCTTCTAACTTCCAGCCTAACACAACTATTCCTCTTCTTTTCTTGAAGCTGTGGTTACACAGTTACAAGCCTAGCAGTAATGTCCTGTTAAATTACAGTTTTGTCTGCCGTCACTGGAGCAGTGCTGAAATGTGTTGGTGAATCTGATTGTCTTCAGGAAGGTAAAGGAATTAAATATTTCTAATTTAAGATCATTTAAGGTGAATAACAGAAGTGAAAATATAGAATATGAAGGGAGTAAAACACATCTAGATTTTTAAAGATCTGCTTAGATTCCTTTCTTAATCTTGATGGTGAGAGATGTAAATAGAATTAGGTTTATGAGCACTTGTGAGCATTAAAGACTATTCAGCAGATGATACAGATCAAATCTAATTAGGATAATTATTAACCTCCTGCTCAAATGCTTTTTAATTATGTAAGACAATTTAGGCTTTTTCATCCTATATTACTGTTCTGATACATAAAGCTGTTGCAATGTTTTACCTCAGAAGAGCCTCTATTTTAAGAAAATATTTCAGTACGGATAATATACAGGTATTATTGACATCCTTCACAATGAAAGATAAAAATGGAATGGTGTTACTCATTTCACATATGTTATTGAACTGCTGTCAGCCATTACTGAAATTTGGTCTTTAATAACCTGTGCTGGAAGCTGCAGTCACCCACAATGAAGCTCTCAAACCCTCCTCCTTTTAGTTTCAGTAATGCCTTTCGCATAAAGTAATTACTTTTATATGCTCCTACTCCATCAAGTTTCTTTCTAAAATAGTGGAACTTTCTTCAAAAAGTGTAGTTGTGTAGTGATCTGCAACTTCTTTTTTTTTTAAAGTGTGGCAAGCAGAACCAACATACAGTGTTCTTATGAAAGCTAGGCACTTAACTTCAAATGATAAAACAAGAAAGGGAGAAGCAGCTGAAGCTATTTCACATCATGGTACAAATACTGATTAAAGGGATTAAGTGGTAAATCAATTTAAATGCAACTGAATATAGCTAATATGACTCAATAACTGACAAAAGGATAAGTCAAGGGCATACTGTACTCATAATGAATACTAAAGGTCCAAGGCTCATAAGTGGTTTCACTAGTTCATCAAACAAAATAATAAAAAAAAATAAAACCAACCAAACAAAAAATTATTAATTTTCTTAGTATCAGAAAGTTCCCCTATGAAGACCAAAGCAACCTAAAAATGATATTGAAGTATTCCTAACATGTGTTTGTTCAAACACCATAGATTATTTTAAAGAAAAACAGTTTAAAATGAAATATAACTTTAATGAATAAAACTACTCTTTTAAATTTTGCACTTCAAAGGCTTGCAAAATGCAGTGTTGCCCTACTTGAGAAAAATTTCTCTTTAAACATATTCTATTAAACACACCATTCACATAGGAAGCACTTGGAACAAAAATAAACTGATCTGAAAGACATTGAAAGGTATTTTTCTAAGTTTAATATAGAACTTTTAACAAAATAAAATTAAAAACCTGAGTTACATAACAGTATTCCTTTCATACCTGCATAGTAATCACGATTATTACATGTATGCTTTTGAAGAAAACACACGGTAGTTTCTGCACATTTTTACTAAATATTTCTGGAGAAAGATGTTTTTGAAGATGGTATAGATCTCTCTCTTTTTGTCCTGTCCTTGCATGTGTGTGATAATCTCATATACAAAGTAACCCTGATGGAGCTGGGAGGAAGGGATTTTCGTTTAGCTGGGTGCTCTGAATTGCTCTGTAAATGTCTCTGTTGGTGACCTTAGCAACAAAGTGCGATTTCAATCACTTGTAGAAAATGCCTATTTCTCTCTGATAATAAGAACTCTCAGACTTAAAAATCCAATTTTATTTTTTTAAAAAAATTTCTAAAATGGGGTAGATGTATCCCTCCGTGTATTGACTCACACTGCACTGTGTGGCTGATTGCAACAGCTATCACCTGCCTTCTTCCCTGATTGTGTTTCCTCAGAAACATGGATGGGTTAACATGCAGAGGTTTATGGATGGCCACTGTATCCTGGCTTGGCACACTACAAGGAGTCACAGTTGGCTCCTGTTTACTTCATTGAACAAAACTGTAAACTGCAGCCATTTTGGAATTTGGAGAGGATCAATGTGGACAGGTTAAGGTAATAAATGCTTTAGCAATCACAGTTTCAACTGCTTCCTTATGTTAGCCAGCATGGGACTTTATAGGCCTGTAACAGTTGGCACAAATACTGCCCATCCATATGATCCTTCACATCTATGTGGATTAGCTCTGTGTAAAATACAGACTTGTCCATTAAGATATCTTTTTCACTCTTCTGTTGTGAGCAAATGCTTTTCTGGGCATTCAGCTGAACCCCTACAAGGTGTTAACCATGACTAACAAGTTACCCAGGCTCATATGAAGTAATCCTTCAAAGTATGCACAGCAGACTTGATTGCAGTAACCCTCAACATCCTCACACAAATGCTAGCAGTCACTAGGCTATCCCGTGGGTTACCTGAAAAGCCGATCTTTTTTTTCTGTGAAGAAGGAAAAGCCACATCTTGTGTTAGGCACTGAGAGCTAGTTCCTTCAAGCAGTTATGGATCAAGAGATGAACCAGAACATTCAGTCCTGGTACAGGTTCTGTATTGGTGAGAAGAGTAGTTGGGCAGCTGGCAAAGTTTTTGTCCTGGGATCTGTGTTTCTAAGAGAAAAAATATTGAATATGAGGGAAGAAATGAGTAAGAAGTGCTGAGATACCAATAATTTTGCCTAACTTAAACTGCCTAAAAAGCAGGTATCTAACCAAAAGCTTCCATAGCTGACACAGGAAAACAAGGGTACATGCCAGAGGCCACGTCATCCCATCCAAGGGTATGAATGCAGAGGGAGAAACTGTCCTCTCGAATTGCCTGCTTGCATGAACTAAAGAAAGAAAATAATGAGAGTTTACAAAATACCTAGCTTTTAGACAGTTATATTTAAGTGAGATGAGTATCTTTTTCAGTATTCCTCCAGGTTTTCTAATTTGCCAGTCGTCATAATTAGGTATTAAGATTAAATTAGCCTTTCAAAAACTACTTAATTTGTATTACAGATTTATATCCATGTTATAATCTTGAGACAGGTGACAATTTTAGGGAAGTAAATTCAACCCTGACTATAAAGGATGTCACAGGATGCCTAATTGAAAATATTCAGCTGAATATTCATTTATATATAAATGTTTGTGGAGAAAAAAACAGATTTATTCTGACACAATTGCAAATGTAATATCTTGAAAAGTAGGGAGGCCCTGTGATGTAATAGCTATGGTTATGAAAAACAACACTAAAATAGAAAGACTTAAATAAATATAACCTTCTGTAGAGTAGGGAAGACTATTCTGGTGAATTACCTATCACATTTAAGATATGCACAAAACTGACCAAGAGATTTATTTACAAAATGTTAAAGGTTAAAATCAGAATTGACCATGAAATTATCCAATCTGATCCTAACATACCAAATGTCCTGTAAGTAGGTTTTGCCTAGCAGATTTTTCACTGAAGAATAACCTCCTGAAAAGGCAGTTTTTAATGATCTGATGTCAAGATATGACAAGTCTACTACTTCTGCCATTTGTTAATCACTCTTAATGATAAAAAAGTTGAACTCTTGTTTTCTATGTGTACAGATCCAATATCTAGCTCTTGGGTCCTTGTTTTCTCTGCATATCTCTGCAGAGATACTTTGCTTCCTATAATCAAGATATTTTTTTCTTTGATGAGCTAAGAAGAATTAATTTTTTAACTTTTTCACTGTATAGAATAGTTCTCCAACTCATGAATCATTTTTAGTGCCCATTTCTTCCTTCTCTCCAGACTGACATTTTTCTTTTTTTCCCAGATGCACTTCTTCCCTAACTTATCAGCTGAGAGCACAGTTTTTTGATTCATTCTGTTAAATGAATGAATCTCCCCAAGCATTTTCTGATGATTATTTATAAATATTGCCATGTGAACTGCAAATCACTAAAGCATGCATTGGTAATTAATGCCCATTTCATATGAAATATGAAGAGTAAACAGCATTAATTTGCTATGCATAAAAATCTTTAAAAGCAGGATATGTATTTAATAGTTTTTCATGCAGATAGCATTTCTCAAAGCTTCTCAGCTCTACATTAAGTCCTTCTGCTATCTTAAAGAATGTGTCATTCAATACCATGTATACTGCAATGGATTATTCCTCTGTAATCCTAGAAGAAGCACTGCTGTTTTTCCACAGAATGAGCTGATATTCACAAGGCTTTGTAGTGACAGGACAAAGGGTAATGGCTTTAAGCTAGAAAAGGGTAGATTTAGGCTAGACGTTAAGCAAAAAGTTCTTCAGTATGAGGGTGATAGACCACTGGAATAGGTTGCCCAGAGAGGTGGTGGAGGCCCCATCCCTGGGGACATTCAAGGTCAGGCTGGATGAAGCTCTGAGTAGCATGATCTAGTTGGAGATGTCCCTGCTTATGGTGGGGGGGTTGGACTAGATGACCTTTGGAGGTCCCTTCCAGCCCAGACATTCTATGATTCTGTTTCATTTCAGAGACAGTCAAAAACACACTTATAAAATGAAGATAGTAGGTAGAAAATAGTAGCAGAAAACAGCATTAAGAGGAAGTTGGATAAAAACACAAAACCATGGTTCCCTTAAATTTTGAGAACAAGTGAAAAAAAAAATTCACTGTTTGGAGGTTGTTTAGAAAGTTATTCAAAAAATTTGGATGTCTGTATAAGTGTTCGAGGAAACTACTCCCAACAGACCTACTTCTTTTATTCATATTAAAAATCATATTGAAACATTATGAATATAATTGACTTCTGCTACCCTTGAGGGGCTGTAGGATAAGAACTATCTTTCCCTTCTTCCCGATTACTTCTCTTGATGCTGTATCAGTACAAGCAACATCCCTAAAATGGAGAATCAAACCCCTCATTTAGAACAAGTACTTGTACAAAATAAGAAGGCTAGTACCTTCACCTGTTTTCATTCAGATCTAAAATCCAGAGGAATTTTCTGAAGTATGGCCAGTTTTTCTAACTTCAGGGAGAGCTGAGACAGATCAGTTGTAAACATTTTGAAAGCTGCAAAATCTTAAAGACTCCTGACCACATTGTGCCTTTCCTACCTATCAGGTTGAGAAGGTATACTATATGCTTGAAATGCTTGTACTTCAAGCCTTTTTGCCTTGACTTTAACAAACTTCTTTTTGAGTTTGGTAAAGAAATCCCAGAAGCCTTGTCCTTCCTATCACTACAGCTATATAAGCAAAGGTCTGTATTAATTGTGGACTTCTATACGTAAACGGTTAAATTGAAAGATGGTGGAAATGGAAAATATCAACAAAGTCAAATAAATAACTTGAAGACATGGGGTGTTTCCAAACCAAAATGAATAAACATTGTTTTCAGTGATAGGCAGCTATATTTTGCAGAAGTCTCTGCCTTTGGCTGTTTCTTAGCTACAGAGAGTAGTTGACCAGAGATGTAGATCTTTATTCTTATGGCCAAAATATGTAAATGTATTAGCTTGGAACTTAATTGGAACCCATACAGAATTCCAAAAGTGAATACCATTCAGGGTTTTTCCAAGATGTGACAATGTTAATCTAATTTTCATCACCTGTCCTATCCTGTCTTAGTATCTGCAAGGAGCTACAGAGGAAATAAATAAACTGTTATATATGCATATATATATATATATATATATGCTCACTTACAATGCCTGTGTTCCAACTCATGCATGGAGTTATGTAAAAGGTGCCTTTAGCATAATTGCTTGCTTATGGTATACTGTTCTGCTTGGCAGAAGTGGGGCTTGGGGGTATTTACCTTTGGAAAAAACTTACAGAATCAGATAAATATTTCCAATATATTATAAAAAGCAGCAAAGGTCTTCCATTAGATGCCCAGCTATATTTCAGTTTCTGAGTTCTGCAGCACTTCAGAAACGATTCAACCTTTCAACTTCTAGCTTATGAAATCTGCTGAGTTCTTTCAGTGAATTAGAGCCTTGTATTCATATGGTGGTCATCTGTTATTCCAAATACTGCATTTCTATACTGCAGAACACTGAACAAAACACTGAAATAATAAGCTTAAATATATGCCATTTTAGTCTAAAAAATGCAAAAGTTGTAAGTACTAAATACTGTTCTTCAATCGTTTACAAAGAAATGTATTGACTAATATATGTGAATGCATTTCTAGTTCTGTAATATACATAAGAATTCTCTAAATACTTCATAGCTGTGTTTTTTGTTTGTTTTTGTTTTTTTTTTTAGTTCTACATATATGAAAGAGCAGATGAAGAAAAGAAGGTTTAGAATATTTCTCTTTTGTTTCCAAAGTCTTTCAAAGCAGATAGATTAGGAAAGGGCTAGGTGGCCATCTGAAGAATACAATTTGTGTATAATCTACTTTTGATGATCTCATAAAGGTCATCAGTATATCATGGTCAGTTTATAACAGAACCTATCGTAGCTCCACAAAGAGCACTCTCTACTTCACCTTTCCAACTGTCATTTCATACCTTTTGCTACTGAGTTATTTATTTTTTTAGTCCTCTGAAACATCTGGTGTAAGAATTTCTTAGAGAAAGTATCCTGGTTTTGATAGACTTTTCATCTATTCTGCTATGACTCAACTTATGCTCCACCTGCTCTGTCATACTGAATCACATTTAAAATCTCTTTGAAATATTGCTTAAAAAACATCCAAATCTTAAACAAAATGTGTACAATGAAAGTGTCTTCATCACACAAAAGAAAATTTATTAAAAAGTTGTTATGCAAGATCTGGAAGCTCTCTTGTTAGAACCAAAAATTATATATTTTCCTCTTTCTGACATTTCCAATAGAGACTGTGTGTTTTTAAAAAAAGCTGTAGCCATTTTACTTGATGTGTGGGGACACATCTAAATGCTAACTTTTTTATTCCAGAACAGGTAGAAAACAGATATTAAAAATAGAGAAAAAAAAAAATAAATCAGAATGAGGTTTCTGTGCAATGATTCCATTTATTCTGAAGAGTTACTAGCTCCTCAAGTCATTCTAAGTCATTGGATTTCTTTTCAAAGATATACTTCTACCATGTCAGAATAAGCATATCATAACTCAGCTCTAAATATTTTTATCATTTTTGAAATGAAAGTGCATTCATTTTTTCAGGGTTATATTGAGTTATACACTGAAATAAAATGTCAGACCTATACATGGGTATTTATAGACATTTTTATCCAAGCTGACAGTATTTTTCATGTATTCTGTCTCATTGTAAATCCTTTCTGGTACTATTAATGTAAGTGCCTGGTATTTATTTTTGTCTCTTACCATACCCAGTGTCATATGTCTACGTTGTTCATGTTATGAACAAAGAAAGGAAGGAATGTAAAGAATCTAAATAAAAACTGAAAAAATAGACACTAAGAAGCAAAGTCAAGGAAGAGTCCTTTATTGTTTCTTATTGTCGAGTAACAAGTTACCACTTTGATTTTTCCTGGTCATTAGCTGGGCTAAATGTCAGCACTTGGTTGCCAGTGAGTAAGTAAAAATTTAGTCTCACTGTTCCTTGAAGACGAAAAGTAAAACCACTTTGCCATGACCCAGGAGTTGCATCAGACTGAATAAAGGATGAGATAAATAATGCAAGCCACCTAAAATAGGATTTTTTATTAATTACATTTAAATATTCTTTGATCTTGCTCTTTGACTCCTGCTCTCTGTACAATATGAAAGGCTAGCTGGGAGCAAAGCTAAAGACACACCCTGAACCAATAGATTATCATCTGTGATCATGCAATACATTAGCAAACATTCCACTAATGTGAAACCTTGCATGCCCTTTAGTCTCCAAACTGATACTGGTTATGTGAGGAGTAGAGGGAAATGTAACAGTGACAATGCAAATTGTTTTGGTAAAGGTTTGGGTTTCCTTAACCTGACTAATCATTAAATTGGCTTTGGTGGGGTGGTTGAATATTTTCCTGGTTTACT
This sequence comes from Merops nubicus, assembly GCF_000691845.1. Lineage (NCBI taxonomy): Eukaryota > Metazoa > Chordata > Aves > Coraciiformes > Meropidae > Merops > Merops nubicus. Next base: position 49,660 of record NW_008623852.1, read on the forward strand.
CATTAGTACGAGTTGATGACAGCTTAGTTTCTCACCTGTTCCTTAATGGTTGGCTCTTCAATTCTGTTAGAAGGTCTGTGTGATGGATCTGCTTGCAGGTCAAGCATTTACTTGCACGTGTAGGAACAGTAGTCACACAAGATACAACTCTTCCAAGACCTGGATAGCCTCAAGTTCTCCTGTTATTCTATGTTCTATGGAGGATTGCTGTTGATTATAATTTATTTCTTATTTTTCTTGGTGGCCTGGAGAATCTAGGTCTAACACCATCTTAAAACAGCTGGAGGATGCTGTGGTAATTTCTTGACTAGAGCAAGATGTACAGTGTAGCAAGTGTAGCCATCCTTTTTCCTTCTGAAGTTGTCTTCTATTTTCTGCTTTTGCCTAGTATGGCTTGACCAATCTGATCTTTTGAGCAATCCTCAATATTCAGAAAGGAAGTCAAAGGGCAGCTCCTGTGACTCTGGCTGAATAGCATCTGTAGATTCGTGAGTCTAGGGGATGAAGCGGGGCAGGGAGGTCCTCTCTGTTTCTGTACAGTTCTCCAGTAACATGTTGCTAAGTATACGGAGATGATTGTATCAAGGAATATTCTTACAGGGTGAAATTTCATTTGCTTTTCTCATGTTACTTCCTGTTTTGTAGATAGTATTTATACTGAGACTGGTAGACTGTTTCAGAGATTATTGTGTTGAAGTAGTGTATAATAACAATTACTCATATGCAAGGCTGAAAAAAATGAAGCTGTAATGTTTCAAGATGTTATATCCTTTCATCAATAAATAACTACTTAATATATAAGAAAGAAGGATGGGGGGGAAAAAAATAAGCAGCCCCTCAAATAATTTTTGCTGGTCGCATTCAATCTATTCATAAATCATCTGGAAAAGAGGATAAGTAGTAAAGTGATAAAAATTAACAATGATACTAAATTTTTCAGGATATATTTAGCTTTTGCTAGCTGTAAATTGAGGCATCTACAATATTGAATGACTGGATGATAAAATTTCAGGTGAAATTCAGGATTGATAACTAGAAAATAATGAATATGTGAATAAAAAAGTAATTGAATATATGCACAGAAAGCTGAGACCTGAGTTAGCTATTACCATCAGGAAAGACCTCTTGCTGTCACGGTGAATAGTTCTTTGTAAATGTTAGCTTTTTGCTCACTAGCAGTCAGAAAGGCATGCTAAGAATTATTATAAAAAGATTAAAGAATACAACAGAAAACATTATATCAGGGCATAATCCCATGATGAGTCCACATCTACAACTGTTTATGAAGGTCTACTCAGGCTTCCTCTTCAACTTCAATATACTTCAAAAACTTAAACAGATAGGGAATGTATATGTTGGAAATGAGAAGACTGAACAGACTTTCACGATGAAGACTTATAAAATCATGAATAGTATGAAAGCAACAAATAGCACAAGAATTGGAGGCAATTATTATTTCATCAAATGAAATTAACTGTCAGTTTTTGAATGAAGATCAGGAATTATTTTTCCTTATAATCAACAATTACACTGTGGAAGTCACTGTCGCAGAATGTGGATGCCAAAACCCTCAATAGAGATCAGAAGAAATGTTAGACAAATTAATGAAAAAAAAAGAGTTAATATACACAAGGAGACAGAGGCACATTGAACTCAGGAAATCCTCTATTCTTTGCAGAAGCTCACATTGTTAACAGAGCTGATATACCAGCCAAAGAAAAAAAGAACAATCAATATATGTCCCATTCTCATGCTTTTCTTCCAGCATTATCTGCTATGTTGCCACTGTGAGACAAAAGAGTAGATTACAAGGACATTTGGTCAAATCAGTACATGTGTTCCTACATTTCATGGTCTTATATGCCCTCTCAATTCTTTCTGACAATGTCTCTGTGACAAATTTGTCTCTTGGTGACTCAGTATCTTTGGAGTGGAATTTGTATGTAGTCATTCTCTTCACAAATGAAATTAAATGTATAGCTCTACAGCAACTAAAGTCTTTGCGAGGTACAGGTGTTCCAGAAGTGGTTAAGGCATATCTTCCTGACCTAGGAAAGAGTATTTTTTATCTCCTCAACTTCCTTCTACTTGTCCTTTGTGTTCTGACATGACTTTGCAATAGTTTGGGATAAATCTCTAGCCCTGTGTTTATATTGAGCTTAGAAACAGCATTAATTTACTAAATTTTCCTTGCTAGTTCCTTGCTATTATGAAAGTTTCCTGAGGTTTTATATTTCTGGTTTATATATACTGGGTATCAATGTGGAAAGTATTTTTGTGAAAACTTGTGAATGTCAGTATTTTTTCAACAGAAAAATAAGCAATTCAATTAACTTAATTTCTGTTTTATGTAAATAATCATTATCAAAGCCTTGAGGGTGGTCAGAGAAAAAAAAAAAAAAAGAAAAAACAATTTTAGTTTTAGAATATTTGCCAAAAAAAAACCATTTTCTTCTACATTACAGGATACTTTTGAATTACTGTTTGTAAGTTGTTTTTAATAGCGCTGTTCAAAAGTGCCAGAAAGACCATAGTAACAATAGTATTAAATCAAGATTATAAAGAATACAAAGTCAGAGGATATGCAAGCAAACTCAGAGAAAGGATGCTTGAATAATTAAAAAGAAGAAAACCAAGAAGGAAAGTTAATTTGTATCATAACCAGGTCACTGTGCTAATCATGATTTCAATACCATGTAATGCTACCTCTTGCTTTATTGGCCTAGTAATTGTTTCTGTTCATGCCACAGATAGAATAATAATGCCTTTCTAGAAATGTGATCAGTCTAAAAGTGATACTAACTCCTTGCTGTCCACACAATTAAATAATTCAATGTAATTTCAGATACTCTAGTTTCCATAATGGTTTGATCAGAGGTAAGACAATATTAACTGCCGTGCAAAATCAAAGGAAGGAAAGGGAATTTTCCACTCTGGAGCAGTACTAACCAAAGATGCCTTAATTCTCCTCTTCATTTACTCTATCTTTACCAATAAAAAAACTCAAAAGCACCCCAATAAAACTGTTCAACTGTCAATATATTATGTTTGCTCTAGAAGTAATGGTGGCATTTCTTAATAAGTGCTCTCTGGCTTTTTACACATGCCACAAATATGCAGCAAATCAGACATGCACACCGTTTGGTCCTGGCGTAATCTGCAAGAGTTAACAGAAAAGCTGAAGGCTGCTGAATGCTAGACTTACATAGTGGAATTTAGCAGGGAACATTTATCAGTCTTGAGGCATGTATTTTATTTTCTGTTAGTGATATGAAGGCAACATTCTTGTCATTGCCATTGTGAAAGTTTTTGATGGGAAAAGTAACAACAGCATTGTATTTATTTAATTGCTGTCTATAAATATATAGTATGGTTCCTGGAAGTATACTGATGCAAATGATAATGAATATTCGATTTGAAAAGCACCTTTCTCACCATTCTCTTATTCATCACATAACTAGTTATATAATGCATTAACTAGTACTTTGCTTTCTCTTTGTGATGAAACAAGATAACACTTTGTGTGTGATGTAATGATGATAATTTTCTATAAATACATTGCCTCCCACCTAAATCTTAGGACTAGTTTCACAAAAATGAAATTTTGGAGGTCAGTGTTGTCTCCATTCACACTGTGTTCTTAAAGTACCCTTTTAAAAACACAAGAAATGTGATATTAACACTGTTTGCTCCTTGGTAGAATTATTTTTAAATATCTACATTTCTGCAGAGCTCTGCAGGTGAGTATTTTACTGCTCTGAGACTCACCAGTGAAAGAACCATCTAACTGCCTGTGTTTCGTATTACTGCCTTCTTCCTGCAGATAGGGAAGGTAAGATAAAAGTAATTTTTCCAGGATACCACAACAAATTCTGAGCAGAACTATGATTACAATTAAATCTTTCCTCATCCTTCATTATAAACATTAGGCTATGGGGTTTTTTTTGGTTTTTTTTTTTTGTGTTCTCACTGCTCAGAAGATATAGATAAAAACCTAATCTTAAAATTAATTTATGTGCATATCACACCCAGTGTATAACTCATTATCAAGTTCAATATTTTTAAAATTATAAAAAAAAACCTGAGTCATGCAATGTAAACCAGAAGCAACATTTATTTCAGCAAGCTCTGTTTGTGTTAGGCTAATAAGAAATCTTTGCATATAATCATCAAAATAAGTCTCAGAGATGGTGATGAACAGCCACCAGGAATGTTTCAATAAAGTGATTTTGTCCTCAGAAAATGCCATTTTCCTCAAACTAAGCCTTTTTGCTATAATGAATTAGTTTCAATGAAATACTTTTGGAAAGATTTCCTAGGTCTTGGATAGAATATCTGGCAAGGAAGAACGAACAAGTGAGACCCCAGAATAATAAGTGATCAGCTAGGCAGTGTATTTAGCTGAGATGTAGACGATCAGGATTAAATTTCTTCTATGAGGGATTTAATACTTTCATAACTCATGTGTCCTATCAATTTATCCAGAAGTCAGAGTTACAGTGCCATGCATCATTGCCACTTAGAAATTTTCCTAAAATTCCAAATGATCTAGTGAATTGGAAAAATTATTTCCTACTCAGTTCTCCTTGTGAGGAATGAAGGTAAATTTTCTTAAAGGATTAAAAGTGACAGGAGGTCATATTCTGATGGTTTTAATACATATTCTAAAACATGTACGAACTTTAAAATTAAATCTGATAAAATTAAACTTCTGCCCGAAATTCACCATGAAGTATTTTTTTTTTTGCTGATCTAATATTTGTGTCATGGCCTTAAAAAAAAAAAATAGAGAGAGAGAGAAAGAAGAAACTCCATTTCATCTTATTGTAAGTACCAGATAAACTTTAGAATGAAAGCTGTATGCTCCTGAAATCCTGTGACTTGGGTGAGATCTGTTGTTTTTATAAATCAAAGTATACTTAATAAATTTATTTTGGTTTCAGGTAGATGCACTACACTCCATCAATGTAATGAGGTCACAGCTGAACATAATTTTACATGGATATACTATTTCCCTTTTTGACTTCTGGTTGCACTAGTGAATGAAAATAAAATTGATGGATGACAGATGCAAACTTTCCAAACAGGTCAAGCAGTAGACTTTGGTTGTAAATTGATATTTTAAAGAGCAATTTCATTTTTATTTCTCAGACTAGTAGCAAGCTTTATAAAAAAAAAACCCACCTAATATAAAAAAAAAAAAAAAAATCACCTTGAATAATAACACCAGGGTAAATCCTGTAAAGGCGAAGAATTTGCCTGAATTTCTGAAAAGCTTGGATTCACTGAATAAAAGACAAAGTTCACCCTATACAATTTCAATGTATTGGAAATGGAAGGCATTGGTGCATCTGTCCTGGTTCCGTGTAAAAA
>NW_008623853.1:0-8174 GCF_000691845.1 Merops nubicus
TCTCAAAAGCTGAGAAAGTCTCCTCCCTGGTGTCATCCACAGGATTGGGTAAGGTCACTGAAAAACAAGGCCACATGCACGTACCCAGTTAACCTCTTGGCCAGTGATGTAATACCATCATAATTCGACAGTGTCCAGTAAAGCAAGATGAGAGCCCTGACCCATTTCCCAGAGGTGGCAAACACCATCACAGGGAACACGTATGGGACATAAGCAGAAATACACCATCACAGTGCCAACACTGTGGGCATGTGCCATGGAACTAATACAAAAGTGACAGTGTAACAAAATTGGCTTGATATGCTTGAGTCAGGTTTTGTCATTAACACTTTGGGCCCCACACTGGGTGCCAAAAAAGGACTGTCAGTGCTTTAGCCCCAGCCAGGAGCTGGGCACCACGTGGCCACTCATTCACTGCCTCCCCAACCCCCTGAATGGGAAAAGAGGAAAATAGGAAACCCCATGGGCTGAAATAAGGATGATTTAATACAGCAGCACAGAAGGAGCAGTGCACAACAGCAATAGCAACAGTAATGAAGTGATGTATAAAGAAGGGAGACAAAGGACAGACCATGTTAGCTCCCATTAGACCCCTTACGTTCTCCTGACAACACGTTACCAGATAACCTGTCACTGGGTTGGCTGTCTGTCCTGGCTGTAGCTCCCTCCTAAGTTCTGGGGAAAAAGAAACGCTCTCCTAGCTGAACCAGGACAATCATCTCCGCTGTTATAGCCATTTTCCTAGAAGGAAGGCCACACAGGTCCCTGTTGTGCTAAGTTCAGCTCTGTTTTTAATAGTTGTGGTCAGTTATTCCATCTGTTCATCTCTTGAGCTTCTGTGCCGGGTTTGCATGGGAAGGTTTTGGTACGTGGAGGGAGGGGCTAAAGGGGTAGCTTTGTGAGGAGCTCCTTGAAGCTTCCCCCAAGTCTGATGGAACCAGTGCCACCATCTCCAAAATGGACTTGTTGCTGGCCAAGGAAGACGATGAGGAGTCCTCCCTCGGGAGGAAGGATGGTGCAGCAGAGACTACATGTGATGAAGTGACCACAACCTCTATTCCCTGTCCCCCTGTGCTGCTGGCAGGGAGGAGGCAGAGGATTTGGGAGTTAGTTAAGCCTGGGAAGGAGGGATGAAGGGGTCAGGAGGAGATGTTTTAAGTTGTGTTTTTATTTTGTCACTACCCTACTCAGATATGATTGTTAATTAATTCAATTCATTTTCTCCAAGTTGACTCTGGTTTGCCTGTCAGACTATTAAGTGGAGAGTAACTGAAGGATGATCTCTCCCTGTCCTTATCTCGACCCATGAGCCTTTCATTATATTTTTCTTTCCCTTGTCTGGTTGAGCAGGCGAAGTGATAGAGAGCCTCTGAGGAGCACCAGACGTCCAGCCAAGGTCAACTCACCACAGCTGCATGAGCAGGCAGTCTGTGTCCACCTCTGCAGAGCCTTCTCCCATTGTAACTTTTAGTTGGTCAGTCATAACATGAGGTGTTTTGATGTTTTACATTTTGACATTCAAAAGGAAGACTTGTGTACCAGATGGCTTCTGGGGCATTGTGTACACGCTTTCTTTTTCAGTAATTCCAATGTCATTTATGTTGTAGGTCATACAGGAGTGTCTGCTAGCATGATGAAGAAGAGGACTTCCCACAAGTAAGTTATTAATATTTTTACTCAAGTATAGCTATCAATAACTGGAACTAGTGTTCTGGAAACAAATCTGGTTTTGCTCCACTGATGCTGTTCTTGAAAATAACGTGGAACAATATGCAGTTATTCTAGGTGTGCGGGGTCAGACTTTCAGGAGAGCAGTATGAAAGAAAGCACCACAAATAGAATTCTGAACTTAAATTGGTCTGTTAACGTGAAATTATCCTTGGGTGCGATTTTGTAATTCTCTCTGGAATTCAGAGAGAAGGAGCTGCATGCATGCCAGAAATTAACCATATCTGCTGTAGGGTCTTTCTGTTCTCTGGCACAAGAGTTTATGCGTTGTCAGCAGGCCAACCAAAACTGCAACGGACATTTACCGATAACCCAGTGTGGCAGTAATGTTAGAAACAGCTAATGTTGTGGTCACCACAGCTGTAGTTTTGAGAAGGATTTTTCACATTTGAAAAACAAAGAATATGCTGGAAGACTTCCGTAAGGAGGCTGCTGTTGTGTGTGTGAAGGATACCTGCTTATCCTGCACGTTCACAGCATGTGTTTTTCCCACAACAACGTCTTTAAATAGTAGCAGCTGAACGCTGGTGAGAATATAGGGAATGTTCTGGGCATAATTGGTCTTGGTGTCAAACAGCAAGATAACCCATCTGCCTGCATCTCTGGTGGGAGAAATCTTCGCTGGGTAAGTGTGAAACTTCCTAAAATGTTACTAGTTGTGTTCTAAATGTAAAGTCCTGTAGTGGTGCATCAATCAAAAGGTGATTTGTGCAGCAGGTGTATTTTCCATGATTAACATAGTGAATCACTGCTAACAGTATTAACTGTTTCCCAGAGAGAAGACCTGATGTAAAACTACACTAATCCCTTCCACCCCTTGGCCATTAGCCATTCTTGTCTATCTTCATAGAAGGCAAAGAGAAACATTTGTTTGTCTAGGGGCAGGTAGAGTTGGTTAAAACTTAATTTCTCTTGTTCTCTTTCAATCGCTCAGAGAAAGGAGTGTATGATGGGAAGACTATCAGAGGTGGGTTGCCTTTTGTACTTGAGGGTGGCTAGATTTGTCTTTATTGTTGTGTTGTTATACACTTATTTAAATACCTAAGTAGGCTGTAAATTTGTTAGCAGAAAGGCTTTTATGGGGCATAAGAGGCTCTGTTTTCTCAAAAGACTGAGTGACATGATTTTGAGGCATTTAACTTAAGCTCCAGCTTAGTTTTGTGTTAATTTAGCCTAGCTGAATTGTTTCTTAATTAGTAAAGATTTTTTTTTTCATACCAGATCAAGATGATTTCTTGTGTGCTGCTCACTGACTTGCCCGAGAATGAAGCAGAGTAGTAGAAATTTATATCTGTATTTTACCGGAAATGAGGTGGATATGAATGACCATGTAACAATATATGCTGACAGCACTCTGAACCTTTATGGCAGACCCTGAGTTAGTAATGAATACTTCGTGACTGATTTAGTTATTTAGTAACTCCTTCTTTAAAGAAAAAAAAGGAACAAGCCATCTGGCATCTGAAGGCCACAGAAGAGACTTTAAACGAGCTCCAGAAGGTTTGTGGCAGAGGAGGAAGGCAAGAGGATGCAACAGTGCGTGACTTGATAATTGAGGACGTGATAGAGTTAGCGGTGTGGATGGCTCTTCTGAACACTTCTTTGCTAAATGGTGGTTAACTGTTGAGCCTTTTGGAACTGGTTCCCGTGGTTATAGGGCAGTTCTTCCACGTGCTCTCTCAGTGGGTAGTGCTGATCTCTGCCAGTATGAAGCTGACCTCACTTACCTTACTATCAGTCAGTAATCTCCCAGATCTCATTCTTTCCACCCGCGGTTCGTAAAGAAAGAGAACAAGAAATAAGTGGACTTAAAACATTTTGAAATTCTGATCTCGCTTCAAGCTTACTTAGTCTTAGCTCCTGAGGCATCTGAAGATGGAATTCACAACAGAATGATGGCTGTTGAGGGAGTACTGAGAATACTTTAAAACGGTTGCCTCAATTAAGGTGCCTCATAGTCTGAATATTGTGAAAAGCAGTTAATAACAATTCTCATCACCATTCTGCTGTTAATGATGGCCTGTAGTAAGATCTTGAGCGCAGTAAGTTTTGAGTTCTATTTTGGTAGCTGTTTTGCTTTGCACGATGAAAGACTTGAAATTGCACTGACCGTTGCTGCTGTACTGCATTTATGCCAGTTAATAGTTTTCCTTACAGTTTTTCACATATGTGCCTTTTTTGCATATCTGAGGGCTATGACTTCCTTTCACCCTTCAAGTTTTTTCATTAGTTCTACCCTGTGCTGTTTTTCTGAAACGGCATGATCCCAGAAAAAAACTCACCAACAACAACAACCAAACCTATATGGACAACTGGGTAGGTTATTGGGAATTGCCATGCTCTTTTTTTAAGAGCTAGTTTGTCTTCTCAGCACAACTCTGAGACAACGGTTGATTTTTCTGCTCCAAATCCTGTGGAGTTCTGCACTACATTGGTTTCCCTGGTAGCAGCCGCCAAATAAAAGTTTGTTTCAGGACCATATAAGTACAGTTTTAAAATCTGGGAAGATTTCTTTCTGCCGGCACATCTTTAGATTAAATGATCTGGTAGTGATAATGAAACTTTTTCACAGAACTAGGTGTCACTTACCATCCGAGTTCTGTCAAGATAAAGAAGATACGAAATATTTGAGGGTTGATTGGCCATTTACAGTAAGGGTGTGTCTGATGTGTCAAGAGCTGTTTCCAGGACCTGTGGTTTTCTGGCTTTCTCGATCCGTGTTTTCATGTCTAGGAAAATTGTTTTCCAGTCCTCAAGAGCAAATCTTTGCAGAAGTTTGAAGGCAATTCTAATGAAATAGGAGGACAAAATTGTGTTGGGTCTTCCAGTTATAGCACTGTAGAAGGTTAGGTACTACTGTATTACTTGGTATTTCACAGAAATAACATTGTTGAGAGGTTTGAGTTGGTTACTTTGTTGCCTTTACATGGAAGTACATTAATAGCTATTATTTACTGATAGTTAGAGTCCTGTGCTTGGTTTCTTACCACATGTTCAGATACAAGAAGTAGTTTTTCCTTGGTAATTTTCTGGTTTGCAAGCCTCCTTTCTTACAGCATGAACCACTCCAAGTAAGAATGAATGGCTGTTCAGTAGCACAGCCTTCAGACAAAAGTTTCAACTGCAAGTACAGCTTGTGAGTACTGGACTTGTAATCAAATCTGTAATGTGTTTGGTTTTTTTTTTTTTCCTTTTTTTTCCTTTTTTTTTCCTCCCTGAGGCATTTTAAAAGCAGTTACCAGTTGAACTCAGTTATGTAGTCTTTTTCCATCATAGTTTTTAAAATGAGTGGGAAGTTTGGTTAATAGTTCCAATTTAAACCCTGAAGTGGATTATGCTTCGTATGCCAGGAGTAAAATTGACCGTGAGGTTGAACATGAATAGTGTTATTTTTCTCTCTTTCAACAATGAGCTGATTAGCAGCATAGACAAACTGCTTTAAAACGGTCATTGTTTGATTTTTCATAATTTCTTTAATCTTCATCTGGTTTTATTCTGCTTTAGAATGATTTATTAGGACTAGGTCAATGAATTGTGTGCAGAATAAACTCATGTTATTATGCTGAGAGCCACATCTCTGACCTCATTTTGTACTAGTAAACTGTTACTGAGACTACTATGATTTAAAAAAAAAATAAAAATAAGAAAATACATATATATACTTGAGCAAGAACTAGGATTTGAAAATGCATTCTAGTTTCTGCATAGAATTAGAACCAACTTTGTGGGAGGGTGTCTCTTGCCTGGAAAATGTTTCTAGAATAAGTTTTGCTATCAAGGCTAGCGATATGAAAACTGTAGTTTGATCTTGCTGAAAAGCTCGAACAATAGCAAAAGTGAAATCTGAGAAACCCACCCTGCTAAGATCTTTGTGGTGAGTGAAAGTCTGGAGGGTCAGACAAGCTGCAGAAGGAATTGTAGACCTTGCTTTTCATGGTTACAATTACTTCTTCAGCATTAAGGATTCCAGTCTCATGTAGTGAGTGCATTATTCTGAAAGGCTGCTTCGAGGATCTCAGTGGTGGTGTGATTGTTACTTGTCTTTCTTGGATCATATAGGGACTTCTCTGAGAGTGTTCATCGTTGGTTACTATCCCTAATCTAAGGAAGAGTATTGTTTTCTGCAACTGATAGTCTCTTCCAGGTGTTGCTTTGAGGCATGCTAATGGTGTGCCTATTTTGCTGTCATTTAACTGAAGCGCGCTGTACGCAGAGACTCAAAAATTTATTTGACAACTAGCTGATGTTTCTGAGAGTTTTCGTCAGGCAACCCTTTAAATAATCATTTTAGGAATTAATATGTACACTGTAACATGCTAATACAGATACACTATTCATTTCTTATCACCAGTATACTGTCACAGTGTTTGTTAGTTTCTTCCGTTTTTATTCAGAATTGTCAGTTTGTGGGTTTAGTAACTAGGTAGAACAAAAGTTGTAGCACACTGTCAGTGATTTGAAACTGTCATATAGCTTGGAAGGAAGCCTAGTTCCTTTCAAGTGAAAACACAGGTTAGGGAAAACAAATGCCTTGGAAGCAGTTTTTGTCAGCCAGTGGTAATGTTTCCTCCTGAGACTGGAGCTGTGTTTTCTGTTCTGCAGAGAGCAACAAGGTAGTAAAGTTATAATACCATCAGGTAACCTCGTGCTTTGAGACTCGACCAGGTGAGTTTCACCTTTCACATTCAGTGTAGAAAGGGCTGAAATAGTTCTATGGGGTTAAGCAAACTACTTTTAGAAATGACTACTAGGAAAGCAACCTGCTCAAGCACATCAAAAATTTTGCACTGCTTTTCAGTGTCTTTTTGTTTTTTCCAATACAGTGTACTATGCTTTGTAGCCTAATATGAATAAAGTGCACTAAGCTGTAAAATATATGGCCATCTAGAAAATGCTTATGGCCATGCCATATATGGCCATCTGCACGAGCACAGAGCTCTTGTCTGGAGTAGAATTTTAAATATATATGTGCTTGTTGAATATTATGTTTGTGTCTATGTACAGAAAACATAGAAACAATGTGGGACCAAGAAAACCTATTTCTCGTCCACGAAGAAATATTGTAGGCTGTAGAATACAGTATGGATGGAAAGAAGGCAGTGGACCTGTGAAACAATGGAAGGGCACAGTTCTTGGTCAAGTTCCTGTAAATCCCTCTCTCTATCTGATTAAGTATGATGGATTTGACTGTGTGTATGGACTAGAACTGCACAAAGATGAAAGAGTTTCAGCACTTGAAGTGCTTCCAGACAGAGTTGGTAAGTGTTTTGAGTTTTTATCTCACACACATGTAAGCTGACATTCAATAGTAAATGTTCTCCATCATCTCTCCAGACTTCGCCAAAGATAGTATCTGACCTCTTAAATGTTGCCAGACAATTTAATTTCTGTCACATGGCACAAATCCACAAGGACTTAATGATACTAGGGAGTCCAGTGCTCTCTTAGGTCTTTAAGTAGTATGTAGGATATTGTTTAACTTTTGTGTAGTCTTGTCCCTAAGAACCGTATGTAAAGGTAACGTTGATATTTCTGCTAAAATTTAAACTCTAAGCCAGGTGAATTGTGTTGTGTGTGCCTGACAGTCATACTGTCGTGTTTTTCCTCATGTACGTCCCCAAAGTGCTTCTAATAATGGGAGGAAAAGCATTTACTCAGTGAAGTAAATTGATGAGCAACAAAACTTTCTGATTTTCAGAATTGGCACTGGTTTGTTAAACTACAAGCTTTTAAAACTACAAAGTTCAGTGATTACCTAAGTAATTACCAGTGTATAATCAGAATGAGCTGTTGCTGCTTCTGACTGCAAAGCAGTTGGTAGCAATTTCTAGAGTGGCGTTAGAGAGAACTAAACCCCAAAGTTTCATTAATAACTCCACAGAATTTTTGGTCCCTCTTCCTCTTCTCCCAGGCCTGCCACTCCCTGTCCAGTTTTTAGCTGGAACACAGAGAAAGTCTTCACTGCTGTGGCCTCAAATGATCTCCCTTTGTCTTGCATTATGATTGTTTAATCATAGAGAGTATGAGGATATATTGTGTCTTTAACAACATTCTGAGCCACTGCTGTTCTTCAGTAGTGAACTCTCTGAAAGTGTTTGCTTTGTATATGAATTGCCTAGCTTCCAATCAGATTTATGAATCAGAGTAAAGATTATTTTTCACAAAGGTGTATATTTGCATCTGTGCTTTTGAGTGGATTTATGAAATGCTCTCGTTTCAGCTTCATCTAGAATTAGCGATGCCCACCTGGCAGACACAATGATTGGTAAAGCTGTGGAACATATGTTTGAGACAGAGGATGGCTCAAAGGATGAATGGAGAGGGATGGTTTTGGCTCGAGCTCCTATTATGAACACATGGTTTTATATTACTTACGAGAAAGATCCCGTCTTGTACATGTACCAGCTCTTAGATGATTATAAAGAAGGTGACCTTCGCATTATGCC
>NW_008623853.1:8231-9021 GCF_000691845.1 Merops nubicus
TGAACGTTTGGCTGTATTTTATTTATGGATAGGAGAGCTGACAAAGATATAGCTACTACCCTTAATTTTAAGGTTTTTTTTAAGCATCAAAAATAACAAAAGGTTATAGCACATCAGAGAACATCTGTATTAACTGCTGAAATATTTTACTTTTGTCAGCAGTAACATATGCAGGCAAAGCATTTTCCATAGTTACTCCTAACGCTGCTGAAAATATCTACATACTACTGTGCAACAGTTTATGTTTGAATTTTTTTTAATGGAAACTAGCAAAGCAGAAGCTTTTGCACTGTTGTTTTCTTATTGAAGTATTGCAGCTCGTTGACGTGGTTCTTCATTTGTGTTTCTGAAGCAGTTCTTGTGGGAATGATATTTTGGGACCAATTAATACAGTCAGATTAATTGTCTTGGCACAGGTGTGTGTACTGTGGAAGAAGTTTGAGTAGTTTCTTGTGGGAAGACATAAATTTAAAAAACTTAGAATTAATAGATTTATTTCCAGAATAAAAGCCACATCAGGTATAACCAGCACTAAGAAAACTCCTTACTGGAATACAAAGCATGGGTTTTACCTAAACTAGAAAAAAAGAAGGCAAGCTGAGAAAGAAGATATTGTTCTTCTTCAGGTTCTCTGTACAGTGCTTTTAACATGTTACCACATTTGTTCTGTGCCTGGCTTGGTCTAGACACAACTGGCGTGTTCCAGCTCACGCCTTTTTGTATCCCTATTTAGGACAGGCATCGTCTAGAATATAAGGGTATTGCTATTTTTTGCTACAGAGCAAAAGAA
>NW_008623854.1:0-1542 GCF_000691845.1 Merops nubicus
ACAGAATCCTAAGGTGGACCTAAAACAAAGCCAGTAGCTCATTCCTGGATATTAAAGGATTTGGGGTGCTTAGTCTTTTAAAAAACTGTACTTCTGACAAAGCTTTCATTTTCAGTGAAAACTCAGTGGTGGGATGTTACTTGCTGTTTAACCAGGAGGACAAAAGACTTTTTGTTTTACGTGAAGTAAACAGTTTTTCTCCTGTAAAGACTGGCTGATTAAGATGTCCTACGTTCCGCTTCCTTCAGTGGTCAGAGCACGCCGAAAGCAACGTTATTCACTGTGGTGTGGCCAAATAGCCCAGGCTGCTGCGGGGCTGGGCACATTTCGTGAGGCTGCTATTTGGTGTGCTGCAAGAATACCATAAAAATTGGTATTCCCTTTAGCTGTCTTCTGCAGGAAGTTTTCTGATGAGAACTGCAGCAAGTAACGTGAATTAAATGACAATTTTGATCTCAGCATTCCGTAAGCATGGACAGAGTGGAATTTTCCTCAGTGTTCACCAGTAATGGGGGGTTTGGCACGCTGAGTTCACTGGCTATCCACTGCCCAGTTAAAAGCCACTGTCACTCTGTGGCTATTGGAGGTCGAGTCCATTATGTGCTCCACACATTGCTTTTTAGGAGGTAACTTAAATGAAATTAAGCCTCTAAAGGTCTCTGCAGCATCTTAACTTGCAGCTTTCTGGCTCCTGGAGCAGAACTGAGCTCCACTCTGGGTACAAGGCTGGCCCTTGGGGTGGCTGCCAGACACTCTGCAGAGCTGGTGCCTGTCTGTATTTTCTTTTTGCCCCCTTGTGCAGAAAGTGAGGTGTTTTGTGCCAGGCAGAGCTGCATCCCAAAGTCCTTTCCCAAGCTGGTAGAATCCCAGAATTGTTTAGGTTGGAAAAGACCTTTAAGAGCATCAAGTCCACCTGTAAATGCTGCCAAGTCTACCCCTAAATGATGCCACTAAGTACCACACCTACACATCTTTTTGAATACCTCCAGGGATGATGACTCTACCACTTCTCTGGGCAGCCTGATTCCACTGCTTTACAACCCTTTTCATGAAGCCGTTTTTCCTCATATCTACCCTAAACCTCCCCTGGTGCAACCTGAGGCCATTTCCTCTTGTCGTGTTGCTTGGGAAAAGAGACAGACTCCCACCTCACTACAACCTCCTTTCAGGTAGCTGTAGGGAGTGAGAAGGTCTCCCCTGAGCCTCCTGTTCTTCAGGCTAAACAACCCCAGTTCCCTCAGCTGCGCCTTGTAAGACTTCGTTGTCTGGACCCTTTACCAGCCTCGCTGCCCTTGGCTGGACGTGCTCCAGCACCTCAGTGTGTTTCTAGTGTTGGTTACCTGGGGACCTCGCTGCTGGCGGGGTGTCTGAGTTCATGCAGGGAGCCAGAACGCGGCCTCCTCCCGCCCCTCCTCCTCCAACCCCCCCGCTCCCCGCGGTGCCTGCGCAGGTTTGGGGTAGAACACAGCTCCTGGAGCAAGTTCTGGCGCCCAGCGCCGCTCCGCGTCCCCGGGAGATGGGTACCACTTGATCGCTCTGCTG